>NC_081348.1:13733484-13960537 GCF_029784015.1 Lycium ferocissimum
TATGAGTTATGTCATAGTTATGGCTATGGATGACCTTGAAAGGGAATTGTGAGGATTGAATAATGTTTAACTTGAAGAAATTTATTGATCACGATATTATGGGTGTTGTTATTGATGTTTAGGAGTTGTTTAGTATATAGAGGAAGTTGTTGAAACAAAGGAAATGCTGCCCAATTTTCATTAGCTCTTAGTCGCCTTAGTTTAGCCTTAAGCATGTTTCCAATGATCTAATGTAGTATGAATTCTCTTGAATGTAGAGTTGTGAGCTTGGAAGGAGAACGCTTAGTCGTAAGGAGACGTAAAGGTATGTAAGGCTAGTCCCCTTCTTTCAAAGGAATGACTTCTATATGATGATTTCCTTTCTATATTTCCATGATCTTCTTACATCCCAAAAGATGGAAGTTAAAGATTCTTAAGAACTTTTTATGAGATAGAGATGAGATATGTTCTATGATAATAATGATGATAATGATGCTACCATGAGCTTGATAATCCTATCTTTATGATTTCATTGATGTTATTTCTTGTTCTTTGTCTCACATATGATATTAGTTCTTTCAAGGTGAGGCGTAAGCGATGATGATTATTCCGCTAATATAATTGAGGTTCTGACCTTACGTCACTACGACGAGTTATAGCTTTTACTTGAGCTCTCGTACATCTTACGTATTATGTATATGTAAGATTACCACCGTGCCTAGATTGGTAGGCGGTCATCCTTACGATGGGCGTAGTGGGCGGTATGATGATGATTACAACCTTGCGCCTATATGGCGGGAAACGAACACAGCTAGTGGGCGGCTTAAGATGTTTACCCCGGAGCGGGAGGCACGGACGCGGGCTAATGATGATCACACCGTACCCATATGGTCGGGCAGTTTATATATATGTATACATGATATGATGTTTTCTTTTGTTAGCATGCATGACTCCGCCTTAAGAGGCAATCAGTTACAGGTTATCTCCCCATCTCATATTCTTCTATTTCTTTATTATGCTGATATACATGCCTTACATACTCAGTACATTGTTGTGTTTCGCGTCCGCACTCTTTTTATGGACGTTGTGTTCATGCCTAGGTAGATAGGGATATGCCTGGACACCTAGGAGCCTTATCGTGATTGTACATGAGCACCCCGCACGGAGGTACGGCCTATTGGTATATTCTTTTGTGTACATATTTGGGGCATGGCGGGGTCTTGTCCTGTCCCGTCCTTATGGTTACAGTATTCCAGTTAGAGGCTTGTAGATACATATGTGTGGGTAGTAGATGTCTCATGCTCTTCTTAGTGTATATCATGTAGGTCATTTTGTAGCCTTATGGGCCTATGTATATAATCATGTTCTTGGTAGATGTTTGGTGATTATTTCATAGTAAGTATGTCCTTGGGAAGCTATGTCTGTTCAGGATGGGCGTGATAGCTAGCATGATAAGTGGTGCTCGGTAGTCGACTCCGGTACTCGTGTTCATTGCTTGTCGGAATTCGTGACATAGACACGCTGACAAGAATTATGCTTCAATCTTGTTTCTTTTTCCTCTTCCTCTTCCCTTTTATAATTATGAGTATTTGTGAGAGAGTTAGTGTTGAGAAACACTTATGTGAACCCTTCTTTGAAGTGATCTTGTGAGATTATTCTTTTGGGATATTTTGGGATTAATTAGAGTATTATGTCTAATTTTGAACTCCTTATTATTACTCTTGTTTGGTATATTAAATTGCTCATCTCCTTGTGGATGTAGAATCCACGCCGGCCGAACCACGTTAAATTTGTGTCTTCTTTATTTTCTTTACTTGTCGTTATTATAAACTTCTATTGTCTTGTTATTATGTCGTTTACAACATTGTTTGGCTAAATTCCGCACTACACTTTGGGTTCCGATCCTAACAAGCGTATCGGAAAGCGGGGATCTAGCAAGGTTAATTTCGATAGATTACTATAACAAAGACTTATGTTGAGAAATTTGACCAAAGTGCAAACTTCAGGATATGGCAATTGAAGATGGTAGCCATCCTAATTCAGGACGTCTTAGATATGACACTGGAAGGAAAGAAGAAGAAGCCACAAAGTATGACGGACCTGAGTTTGCCATCATAGACAAAAAGGCAAAATCAGGTATTATTTTAAATCTCTCAAATGAGGTTTTATGCAAAGTATCTGCCAAAACCACAACCAAAGGCATATGGGAGAAACTAAATACCTTGTATATGAAAAAAACAGTGGAAAATAGACTTTACCTAAAGCAAAAACTTTACATTTAAGTAAGTTTGAAGATGCTTCTATACTCTCACATACGGATGCATTTTGATTCCATTCTTATGGATTTGAACAATATTGATCTTTGAAGTTAAAGATGAGGATCAAGCCGTATTATTGCTTATTTCCATACCCTAGTCACCCAAACATATAAGAGATACTATCTTTTATGGAAAGGATAATATCTTTTACGGAATAAAATCTATTTTAAAATCAAAAGAATGAGATAGATAAGAGATATTTATCGGGGGAAAAAGTAGTACACCCCGTGGGGAAGGCTTGTTTGTAAGAGGTATATCCGATACAGAAAGAATCAAGTAGTGAGAGGTCTAAATCAAGGTCGACCCTAGATACGAAAATGTTGTGTGCAAATATTGTCATAAGAAAGGTCATATTATTTACGAATGCTATAAGTTGAAAAACAAAGAAAAGCATAAGGAAAAGAAAAATGAGCACCAAAATACTAACACCGCCGAAGCAAGTGTGAGTATGACTGAGATGAGACCGAGGGGAACAATATTTTTAGCTACCAACAATAGCTTTAAATCTAATGATGAGTGAATTTTAGATTCGGGTTGTTCTTATCATATGTGTCCCAATAGAGATTTGTTTACCACATATGAATCTATTGGAGGTGGAGTTGTCTTTATGAGCAACAACGCTCCATGCAAAGTTATTGGTAAAGGTACAATCCAAATCAGAATGCACGGTGGTGTGAGGGTGAGAACTCTGTATGTTAGATATGTTCCCGACTTAAAGAAAATCTCATCTCATTGGGCACTCTAGAATCTTGGAGTGCAAATACACGGTGAAGGTGGAGTTTTGAAAATCTTTCTAGAGTGCTGCGCGATGCGGAAAGCACGCGACCGGGCGGTTGTACACTTTATTGGGATCCTTTGACCCATAGGTCTGCAGTTTTCATATCAAATGAACTTGATTCCGACATCACCAAATTGTGGCATATACGATTGGGGTATATGAGCGAGAAAGGTCTTTCCATGCTCAGCAGAAGAGGTCTCCTATATGGACAAAGTACCGGAACTATGGAGTTCTGCGAACACTATGTGTTCGGGAAGCGGGGAAAAGTCGGTTCAAATCTCAGATTTCATCGAACAAAAGTACTTTGATTACATTCATTGGTATCTTTGGGGTCCTTCTCATACCCCGTCAAGGTGGTGCAAATAGTATATGCTAACTTTCATTGATGACTACTCAAGGAAAGTTGGGTTTTATTTCCCCGAAAAATAAAGTGATGTTTTCTTAACTTTCAAACAATGGAAAGTTTTGATTGAGAAAACAGAAAAAACAGCATCAAGCGCATTAATGTATAATGGCTTGAAATTTTCTAATGACGAGTTCAACGAATTTTGCAAAAATGAAGGAATTGCTCATCATCGCACCGTGAGGATGACTCTCCGCAAAATGGTGTTGCGAAGGATGAACAAAACTCTTTTGGAAAGAGCTCGTTGCCTTGATTTCAAATCTTTGGGTTGACAAACGTCTTTTGACGAGAGGCTATCGCTACAAACCTTGTTATATTGTTAATCGTGCTCATACATGTCACTGTTCCCGTTAGGTGTGATGGGCACCCGACCCTTCTTTTAGGGCCGACGAACCCGCCGACATTTCCACATAGCACTCATAATCATGTTGGCTCTCAAATCGTAACATAAATACATAATGAAAAGTAATACGCTTTTTGCCTTTCTCGAATCAAAGAAAACTTCGTAACATGTAGAAACACACGAGCTTGTAATACAATGCGTAATAACTCGTCGCTTACATAGCCGACATATAACCGACATCTTATACCCACGACACTGTCTGCAAAGTCTCTAACACAGAACGTAGAACCATAACATGATAATCTGTCTCGGCAGCACTCCGGAGGAAATGGAGCTCGCCAATCCCGCTGGAACATCTTCTACTAATATCTTCAGCTCACCTGGGTGTACCTGCTGTGTGGAAAACGCAGCCCCAGGAGCGGGGGGCATTAATAATAGGTACCGAGTATGTAAAGTATGAAATATAATAGCGGATTATACCGAAATAAAGAGTACAGAAAAAACCATAAAACTTGCCTTTAAAAGCATATATCGTGTATGTCATTTCCATAAAATCATCAAGTATGCATATAACGTGCCCCCCCCCCCCTCGTGAGGGAAGCGGTAAATGAGATCATCGTATACACATATACATATACATATAACGTGCCCCCGCCCTCTAGTGGACGCGTAGTAATTTCATATCATACGTACGTACGTATAACGTGGCCCGGCCCCCACGTGGAGGGACGCGGTGAAAGGGAATCATCATGTGCCATCACGGCCACCTCCCCCATATCATCATATCAAATAACGTGCCCCCGGTCCCGCTAGCGCGACGCGGGAGCGTGCATACGTGCCGGCCCTCCGTGGAGGGACGCGGTGCGAACAATGCGGAAGAGAAACGTGCACGAATACATGCCTGGCCCGGACGCAAGGAAAGAGTGGCTACAAACTCCTTGCACGAGCGTAGTAGTGAAACTACGCCACATAAACCATTTCGTAGACTCAATGAAGTAAGTCGACATTAACCGGTTAATCATATTCCGAATATATATACAAATCATATAACGTAAGATATCAAGGCATCTTGAAAATGACAAATATTATAGCAAATAACCTTCGGACATTACTCCTGGAAACATATCATATATCATGAACATATCAAAATATAAAGAGATCGTAGTCATGTATCGATTCAATTCGGCCCGCCTCGGAAAGTTACGGACCTCATATTATGGAATCACATACGAACATATCGAAGCAATCCGAGCCTTTCGATGAAAGATACGGACGTTCGTAGTTACGGAGTCGCTTAAAAACATCACTCTTTTGGAAACACAACTTATATGCACTTTTGAAATCCAAATCTTACTAATGACATAAAAACCATATCTTGGTTACATTAAGAATGTGAATATCGAGAAACAAATAAGGATCATAAATATGCTCGGATTGCAAGAATAGAATTACCTCGATAAAACGTGTCATCACTTACTTTCAACTAGACATGCCAAAAGAAAGAAAGTGTGAGCTTTACATACCTTTTAGCCGCTTGCCTAAGCTAATCCAACCGTACGTCTCGATTCTCCAAGGTCTACACAACGTCAATAAATATCGAATATTAATCATACAACATCAAAGAATCCAATTCCACGCCATTACTTTTTCTACCGAAATTTCGCGAAAGATTTCCCTATAAATCGGACATCCCGGAGAATTCAACTCTAGATAAATCAACAACAACCAACCCAACAAGCATGATAACGATATCCATAAGTGATTCAAAATGCATCCAAACATTAATAATTCCTTTCTACACAATTCAACGACATTTCATTTATATTCAAATAAACTACATACGATCAATTCACATCAATGCTCGTATATTCGATTACTAATCCGCAACCATCCACACATGATCTAAGAACATTCCAAGTAATCCATACAATATTCAAAATACTTCAAACCATATACTACTCCACCCGAAACTATTCCAACTTAGCAAGAACCTTGCCAACACCTTTCTTTCTTCTACATTCATAAATTATGTCAACAATACATGCATTTACCACTTTATTCTCATAAATTCAAGAAACCATATCAATATCACATCATCGTCCAATTCAGCCCGCACAATTATAGCTTCAACTTGGGTCATTAAAACTTCATTTTACGTCATAGAATTCATATCGACGACAACCAAAATACTAGATAACATTACTTCATCTCTTGCCTACCAAAATTTACCCCCTAGTCACGGCCACTCCTCAACATACATCATTCCGAGTTTCATTCATTTTCCACACATTACAAACACACACAAACATGCTAAATACAATTAATTCTTCACTTCTACACAACCACACACACACACGCCTAACACATTACACGTACGCACACACACAACACCATGTTTTCATGAACTTCTTTCATTTCTACATTTCACAATACCCACAAACTATGGATAACATATGAAAATAAAGTTTGAACCTTACCTTCCTCACTTGTTCTTCATTCGGCTAGAACTATATTCCGCACAAACGAGCGCCTTGCTTGCTCCAACAACTATCCCATGTTGACGAGGGCCTTCCAATGAGTAAGAAAGCTAGAAGAAAAAATTCTCCATGATCAACTTTAGGGGTACAAGTTACGTCAAGCCCATATAGCTTGGTCGTTTTCTCCTTTTTTTTCTCTCTTCATTTTTCTTCAAATTTCTAGGAGGTGGAATGAAAAAATATGACTTGCATGGTCATCACTTATACATATATATATAAATATATGGCACATGCCAAGCACATGCTCCATGTCTTTCTCTTTTTTTTTTCTTTTTTTTTTCCACTTCTCTAGAATTTTCTTAAAGATGAAAATGATTATCTTAATCATCCAATTCCCATATTTTTAACTTCCATGTGGCCATGGCCCACATCACTCTAATTTCATGAAATTTTAAATTTTTCCATAATGCATTTTTTTTTGTCCCAAATTTTTCCTCAACGTTTCCTTCCAACTAAATCATAAACCACTTGTCGTAAAACAAGGTCGGAAAATAGTCTCGCCCATAATTTGTCGCAACTAACTTAAAATATTCCGACGTACAAAATGCGGGATATAACATTCTGCACCTTTGAACTTTGAGACTCGGAGAAAATGTGGTCGTATACTCGCTAATTATTCGGATTTAAAAAATTTTGGTTGTCTAACGTACATACGTGAATGATGGAAAATTAGAGCCAAGGGCTAAAAAATGTATTTTCCTTGGATATGCATCTGGGGTGAAAGGATACAGACTCTGGTATCCAGATCCCGAGTCACCAAAATTTATAATCAGCAGAGATGTAACCTTTGACGAATCCTCTATGTTATATCCTAGAAAAGAGTCTTCTACTTCTTGTAACAAGAATAAAGAGTAGGGTATTCATGAGCAGGTGGAGGTTGAGCTTGGCACTCCTTCTCAGCCAAGCTCATTAACTGTGGAACAAAATACAGTTGAAACCCCAGAAGTTGAGCCAGAAGCTAAAGCTCAAGAAGTTGGACCAAATGAGTATGGAATACACAGACCAAGGAGACAAATTCAAAGACCAGGAACCTATGGAGATTATGTTGCATTTGCATTTTCAGTTGCACAGGAAACCGATGAAATTGAAGAACCATCGAATTATTCAGAAACAGTTTCTGGTGTTGATTTAGCCAAGTGGTTGATTGAAATGAATGAAGAAATTGAATCTCTCTATAAGAATGGTACTTGATCTCTTGTGAAGCTGCCATTAGGAAAGAGAGTTGTTGGTTGCAAATGGGTCTTCCAGAAAAAGGATGGAATTCCAAGAGTTATAGATGCAAGGTATGAGGCATGATTAGTTGCAAAGGGCTATAGTCAGGTACAAGGAGTTCATTTTAATGATATATTCTCACCTGTTGTTAAACATAGCTCCATTCGTGTCTTTCTTGCCTTAGTTGCCATGTATGATTTGGAATTAGAACAGCTTGATGTTAAGACAGATTTCTTACATGGCGAACTTGAGGAACAAATATACATGCATTAACCCGAAGTTTGAGATTGAAGGAAAAGAAGATCATATCTATTTGCTGAAGAAATCCTTGAAGGGATTAAAGCAGTCTCCAAGACAATTGTACAAGAGGTTCGATTCCTTTATATTGGGTCGTGGTTATTCGAGGAGCATGTATGATAGTTGTGTTTATTTTCGGAAGTTAAATGATGGTTCATTTGTTTACCTGTTGTTATATGTTGATGACATGCTCATTGCTGCTAAGGATTTGACAGAAATTCACAATTTGAAAAGTCAGCTGAAAAGTGAATTTGAAATGAAAGATTTGGGAGCAGCTAAGAAAATCCTTGGTATGGAGATCAAAAGAGATCGAGGAGCCAACATGTTATTCTTGACCCAGAAGAAGTACTTGGAGAAGGTCTTGGAAAGGTTTGGCATGAAAGATGCTAAACCAAATGAGTACTCCCTCTTCTTGCTCATTTAAGTTATCACCGCTTCTCGATCACCGCGATCAGTAGGAAGATGAGAGGTATACGGCACAGGTACCATATTTTAGTGTAGTTGGCAGTATTATGTATGCGATGGTGTGCACACGTCCAGACATTTCACAAGCAGTAAGTGTGGCAAGCCGGTGTATGGCTTGCCCTGGTAAAGCACTTTGGCAGGATGTGAAATGGATTCTTAGATACTTGCAAGGTACTTTAAACGCATGTTTGGAGTTTGGCAGAACACTAACACTTTGGTTGGTTTTGTAGACTCTGATTATGCAGGTGATCTTGAAAAAAAAAAGATCACTGACAGGATTTTGCATTGGTGGTTGCGCTATCGGTTGGAAAGCTACCTTATAACATGTAGTAGCTTTATCTACTACCGAAAGCGAGAATATATGGCGTGACGAGGCGATCAAAGAAGCTCCATGGTCAAGGGTCTATTTGCCGAACTAAGTTTACACCAAGGTGATATTACCGTTTCGGATAGTCAGTGCCATTCACTTGACTAAAGATCAGATGTATCATGAGAGGACAAAGCATATCGATATCAAATATCACTTCATCCATGAAACCATCGCTAAAGGAAAGATCTCTGTTCAGAAGATCAACACCAGAGACAATCATGTTGACATGTTTACGAAGCCTCTTCCAGTTGGCAACTTGATTGCCGTTCATGAAGAATGATTTAGCCCATATGGGCTTTTGCGGAGTAGGTGGAGCAAGATTATTATATCAGCCAAAAACTCGGCCAAGGTGGAGATTTGTAAAGCGGCCTTTGTTTTTTAGCATGTTTCAAATGTGCAACCACCCAAATCCATATTTTCAAACCAACGATTTGCTATGCAGCAAAGTGAACAGACAAGTTGATTTTCAACTCTTGTTGATGTCATCATCAAGAGGTTAATCCTTTCTATAATTGTGAGTATTTGTAAGAGAGTTAGTGTTGGGAAACACTTGTGTGAACCCTTCTTTAGAGTGATCTCTTGAGGTTATTCTTTTGGGATATTTTGGGTTAATTAGAGTATTATCTCTAATTTTGTACTTACTATTGTACTCTTGTTTGGTATTGTAAAATTGCTCCTCTCCGCTTGTGGATGTAGGTCACACCGATCGAACCACGTTAAATTTGTATCTTCTTTATTTTCTTTACTTGTCATTATTATCAAATTTTATTGTCTTTGTTATTGTCAACATTGTTTGGCTAAATTCCACACTACCCGGATTCCCGATCCTAACACAAACTATATTACACAAATTGAGGCAGGGCCGGCGAGTGTCATATCAGACATTCAGAATCTCCCAGAAGTATAATCCGTAATTCCAAAAGTTCATGATCCGAACATGTTCGCATTATTATACGATGAAATATTTGATGAAAATGGAAATTAGTACTCCCTCCGGATCAAAAAAAGAGTCCACTTAGCCTTTTTTTCTTGGATCAAAAAAAGAGTCCACTTAGCAAATCAAGAAAGAATTAACCTTGTTTTTCCATATTTGCCTCTATTAAGTGTTATATGATCAAATCTCAATGCCTATTTAATTAGGGGTAGTTTAGTCAAATTACCTATTTTTGTCTAGGAGTTAATATTTTCTTAAGGGGTATACAAATGGCTAAGTGTACTCTTTTTTTTATCCGAAGGGAGTATTGTATATATTCTTATAGAGCTGGAACAAGTATGAACAAGTCAGTTTTAGCCCAACAAAATCTTAGGAAATTAGCTAAAAAAAGAATTCTACAGATGGGATAGAAATCTATGACCCCCACTCTCCGTTAGAATTAATTAATAATATGTATAAGCGGCTTGGGGGGACGAACACGGCTCCCCAAGCTTGTACCAAGAGCTTCGCGAATTGTACGCGCAATAAATTCTTGTACCATGAGTTATATAATTTGTACACTTTATCCAACTATTTTTATATCCCATGTAGACATGTGTCATAATATTTAATATTTATTCCCTTCTCATATATAGCCGTATGCACTTTAAATTTAATTCTCCAATACATTTATTTCCTTCGTGCACTTTTACTAGTTCTCTTTTGACTTTTCGTGTTCTAGCTAAATATTTATTCTCTTCTCATGTATAGACATATGCAGTTCAATTTTAATTCTCCTATACAAATTTATTTCGTCCATGCACTTTAATTTGTTCACTTTTGACTTTTCACATTCTTTGAGAATTAATAAATCACACGTGGATATATGCCGTAGTACTGAATATTTATTCTCTTCTCATATATACACATGTGCACTTCTATTTTAATTCTCCGACACATTTATTTCTCCGTGCACTTTTACTTGTTTATTTTGACTTTTGACGTTATTTAAGAATTAATAAATGAAGTACTCCTTCCGTCCCATATTATTTGGCGGCATTGTATATACTTGACTTTTCACGTTCTTTAAGAATTAATAAAAATGAAGTACTCCCTTCGTCCATATTAACGTAGACATGTGTCATACAACAACAACAACAACAACCACCCGATGAAATCCCACAACGTAGGTGCGGGGAGAGAGAGTGTCGCATTTACTCCGACCAAGGTAGGACGGTATTGTTCAGAAAGACCTCGAGACATGTGTCATAGTACTTAATATTTAATTCCCTTCTCATGTATAGACGTATGCACTTCAAATTTAATTCTCCGACACATTTATTTCCTCCGTGCACTTTTACTTGTTCACTTTTGATTTTTCGTGCTCTAGCCGAATATTTATTCTCTTCTCATGTATGACATATGCGGTTCAATTTTAATTCTCCACACAAGTTTATTTCCTCCGTGCACTTTAATTTGTTCATTTTTGACTTTTCACATTCTTTGAGAATTAATAAATCCCACGTGGATATATGCCATAGTACTGAATATTTATTCTCTTCTAATGTATATACGTGTGCACTTCTATTTTAATTCTCCGACACATATTTATTTTCTCCGTGCACTTTTACTTGTTTACTTTTGACTTTTCACGTTATTTAAGAATTAATAAATGAAGTACTCCTTCCGTCCCATATTACTTGGCCACATTACTATACTTAACTTTTCACGTTCTTTAAGAATTAATAAAAATGAAGTACTCCCTTTGTCCATATTACTTAGCCACATTACTAAAAATATATGTCTCTTTTTCTATTCGATATTTATCTTCTTTTCTATTTCTATTATACCCGTTTTCCTTCTTTGTCAATACTTTAAACATGAAGAGAGGACGAACAATAGCAATGCAAATTTGTACCAAAAGTTACTTTAATGCTCCTACACATAACTTGTTTACTTTTGACTTTCACGTTCTTTGAAAATTAATAAATAAAGTATATATTTTATCATAATATCCATATTTATTGGTATATAGTCTCAATAGCCTCAGAAAATGATTTGAAAATGAATAATTAATGTGAAGGATAAAATAAGAAGAAGAATTTTTTTTTTCCTTGATATGTTAACGTTGATAAGTAAAAGTAAAGGGAGGGAGTGACATTTATCCTCGTTTTCCTTCATTGTCAATACTTTACTTATTTACTCTCATTTCGGTCTACGATTATTGTTTCTTTACATTTATAAAATGTATTACTTTATATTTTCATTTTAGAATTAAAATTTGGTGATTAATGATATAACATATATCTTTCTAATTTTGATTTCTTTGTAACAATTAATATAAAAAATTATAATATATTTTTAATTAATTTAATAAAAATATTTTAATCCAATATATACAACAAAATCGTTCTTATGTTTGGATCTGAACAGTTACTTAATTAAAATGGATATCAACCTTGTCGGATATATATAAAATATTAAAGAATTTAAAAGAAATTTTTTAGAATCAAAATATTAATTTTCCCTCATATTCTTACTAATTTTCTTTTACATCAATAAACAATTTTCATTGTCATGATAATGATAAAAAAAAAATCTAACTTTTTCCATCTCAAAGACTTTTAATTACAACTAAAGTGATGGTACATAAAATACATTTTATATATATAATAACAATTAGAATATTTTTAAAAGTTATTTTCAAAATACAAATTTTAAAGCTAATTAAAGTAAATAGACATACTCGACACCGTGCGTATAAGTATGTATTGCTAGTTACTATTATATATAAGAGAATGGGACTTTTGTATTGCTAGTATAAAAAACTTTCATTAATTACTTTTTCAATTTTATTTATTTAAGTCAATTTTTTGTTTTTGTTTTTAAAGCTACTTTTCAAAAGCTGAAAATGTTTTGGTTTACAATAATTTTCAATTTTTTTTAAAACTTTTTAATTAATTACTTTGGTCAAATCTTATTTATTTATGTCAATTTTTTGTTTTTGTTTTTAAGCATATTTTCAAAAAAACCTCCTACTCATTTTCTCATTCTTCTGGTGCTCGATATCCGCAAGTAAAAACAAGTATAGCGCCTTTGGTGTTTGATTTTTTTCCATATCCATGTTCGAACTTGAAACATGGATGTTTATGTTTTTCCTAAAAGTTTTTTTTTTTTTATTTAGAACTAAAAACTTCAAAATTAGGATATAAGTTATAATGTCAATAAAATTTGAGAATTAAATATTCTAAAATGGAATAAAATATTCAAGTGTTAAAGTAACTAATGGATATGCGAGGTTGTTGTTGTTGTTGTTATTATATTAATTGCTTAACACAAATTATATTTCTTTAGTTAAAATATGTGGGTTCGTAGAAATTGTGTTACATCTGGGGTAGAGATAATAATATTTTTCAATGTGTGTATTAAAATGTTTTTGTCAATAGTCAAAGACTGTACAAATTATTAATTAAGAATATTTTCAACTTTAAAGTAAAACAAGTATAGCGTTTGGTGTTTGATTTGTTTTAACTTGAAACATGGATGTTGGTTTTTCCTTTTTTTTTTAAAAAAAAGAAAAAGAATTTCAATAAAAAGCTAAAATAATTTTCAAGTGTTAAAGTAACTAATGGATATGTTTGCGCTTAGTGCGATTGTGAAATATATTTTCTTTTATAATATAAAAATATTAGATTTAATGAAAGAAAAAAGGAAAATTCAGAAAAAAATTATCATAGATAAATGATATAAAAGTATAAACATTAATCCCCATATTTAGTATAAAATACTCCCTCCAGATCAAAAAAAGAGTCCACTTAGCCTTTTTTTCTTGGATAAAAAAAAGAGTCCACTTAGCAAATCAAGAAAAAATTAACCTTATTTTTCCATATTTGCCCCTATTAAGTGTTATATGATCAAATTTCAATGCCTATTTAATTAGGGGTAGTTTAGTCAAATTATCTATTTTTGTCAGTGAGTTAGATTTTCTTGCCAAGATGTGCGAATGGTAAGTGTTCTTTTTTTGATCCGGAGGGAGTATCTGTTTATATCAAAGAAAGGAATTTTTACAAATAAATGCACAAAAAGTATCATCGACATGGTAATTGATAAGCAAAAGAGCCATAAGAGTTGTCGAACCTTATTCTGAGCATTAATTTCATACAAAAACAAAGAAAATCAAACAATTGAAACTTCCTTCCCGATTAACAAAACAAAAAGGAAAACCTAGCACATTGTAAGTCCTACTCTTAGTAATGACCAAAGCCACGATTTTGAAGACTGTCGAAGATTCTGGAAAAGTCTCATGATGTTTAAAACTAAGGCATTAAGTAAAATAGAATGAGAGATTTTCTATGAGATGCCTCATGTTTGATTTACTATGTTCTAACTTGAAAAAGACTATTAGAAGTCGTATTTACTTTGTAATTGAGCAGAATAACGGCCACCATATATCATTTTCCCTTTTGTACAACTTGCATCAAATCAAAAATAAATAAAAGGATAACAAAAGGAGAAAAATCTGATCATCAATGAAGTTGGCTATATATAGGATGAAAAACAGTGATGAAACTTTCTTTTATGTTGATCTAAAAATTTGGTAGGTGTATATATATATATATATATATATATATATTTGCATTTTGTAAAGTTTAATTACTCTTTCATCTCTATTTCATTATTTCATACATTTCCATTAAAATACCCACAACTCCTTTCCTATTTCATAATTACTACAATCTTCACAACTCTTTAGCATAATGTGCATAACCTAACTACTTCCAAATGATTAATATACATGTTCCTTTTATTGATAATCACCAAAGTATGCGGCCTATAAATAGAGGTATTGTTAATCATCAAATGCAAATAAACTGCAGTTCAAGCCTCAAGGAAGCTAATATAAAAACTTCAACTTCTTATTGATAATAATTTTCAATATGTTAAAAGTTGACTGGTAACTGTTAGAATATGTAGGATAGCTTACTAGTGAACTATGGGAAAGGCACACTCTTTTCAATATGGATGAATGACCTATGAGTAAAATAATCTTCCTTTATTTCCTTCCCATTATAACCACTTTCACTGTGTAACTATATGTACAATTTTGTAACTATTGCTTGAGCACCAAGAATGAGTAAGTGGCAATTGTTTTCAAGAACCAGAGGTGTCAAAAATCATCTAAAGAAGCCTAAAAACCAAAAAAGAGAGAGAAAAGAAGGACAAAAGAACTTTTTTTTTTTGGAAGAAAAAGCAGTGGAAGAGCAATTAAGGGGTAGTTTCCTTTCTATTGGATGGTGTATTCCAAATTCTTCTCTGTTCATCAAAGCTTCCAACTACTGCAGACTGCTTTACATCACCTAGTCGATTTGCAAAAGCATTATAATAAGCTATTGGATCCAGATTCTCCAATACTTTCACTGATTTGCCTTGCTTTTCGTCGATAATTGTCTGTCCATCTTCAGATTCATACCCCGAGGCAGTGACTTTTATGTTCTTGACACCAAATGTTGATTTTACTACAGAATAACCACCAGCCAAAACTACTGCTCCAAGGATTTCTCCAAGAAATGTATCCTGTTGTGATACAAACCATAAGTAGCTAGCACGGTTTAACAAACCTGATTCAACACATTGCGGCTAATGCTACTCATATAACATTGCAGTAAAAATTAGAAAAACGCGAAGAAGAAGTTTAGGACAAACTGAGATGAGGATTATTTACCATATGCTGGTATTTAAGATGTGTCTTTTGCAGGTGGTGTAACCTTGATAGCAAACGCCTAGCAAAGATTGCTTCAGGTGTCCTTCTAGTCAGATTAAGCCTTCGAAGAATTTCAGGAAATGCACTGACTTTCTGCTGAATGCCAAGTGGAATGAGAGTGATATCAAGATCTGAACTCAAAACTGTCTGTGCTGCTAGAGGGTCAAGAAACATATTCAGTTCCGCAAATCTATTAGAAGGAACATTGATCACATTTCCCTTCTCAGTGTTATCATGATTGATGTGCCCCCCAACAATTAGTATATCCTGCATCATAAGATGTGCTTTCTCATTATGGAATGTCTACTCCAGATATCTCAAGCTCTATTTTCAGCAAAGGAACCTTTATGTAGCGGTCAGCCATAGTGTAAGAGAGATAGCAAAATGGTAGTTTACGATCTTAACATTGTCGCAGTTGGGTGATAAAAAATACTCGACATAACAGACTTAAACTACACGAGGGACTAGGAACATAGTATGCAGCTAGGACCTCATACGTGGTCCAGGATAGATATATTAGTACAGTTCCTGAATGAGTAATTCGCCCTGGTCTTTCTCGTAAGACTGCAAGGGTAGAGAAATGCTTGCCTTGATAGCTTTGGTCATATTCATGCCTGCAAGAACAATCTTTGCTATATTAGTCAATGGACCATTGGTTAAAATGGTAACCTTAGATCCTGGATCAAGTGATTTCACTGCTGACTCCCATACTTCTAGTGCTAGAGGTTGTCTGAGTTCAGGATGATCAGTATCTCTGAGAGCTCCATATTTCACAGAATTTTCAGCTGTATATCTGAAATTATTTGGAACAAGCAGTAGATCAGAAAAAATTGCACATTACACTAATGGACATGTGAAGGTAAATTGCTAAAATAAGCAAACATGAAATGTCAATGCTTAACAAGATACATTTTACAGAAATCTAATGTTTCTTCTTTAGGCAAATGATTTACACTAGTAGACAATGTACCTGCGAGGACTTCGAGGCAAAGAACGAGATAAACCATAAAGAGTATCTGAATCCAGAAATCCACCACTTCCTTGTGGGATAACCTTGTTGTACTTGCAGTCACCAACTGCATAGAAAACAGGATCAGACTTGTTCATTGCAAACACGTCTCCACGGCCCACGGGAATGTCATCACGACCCATCATATGAAGCAAATCATACACAGAATCAATTGTTGCAGCGTTTGCCCAGCCAGTTGTACTCACAATTATAGCCTGAATGGAAGAAGATATCGCACATTGACAAGCATTACTTTCCCAAATTAGTTATTTACAAAATTTAGTCCTTTATCTTAGACTCAGCCAGTTTCTGCAATGTCACTCAAGGTAGAGGAAGTTTTCTTACGAAAGGCCAAAAATTCATCAATTTATTTCAAATGTAAACAGAACTGGAAAACACATTTTTGGATAAAGAGTTGAGCATGAATTGATGCAATTTTACCACCCATTTAAGAATTTTACTGGAACATACTTTGGTTTGCTGAAAATAATTTTCTTAACAGATTCTGATGGTAAACAAAACAAAATAACATCTAGATCCAGTCTGAATTTGCAGTTAAGGATCCTAGTGAAAATAGAAGGTCATTTACCATGAGATTGATTTCTTCTACTGGTAACTTAAGGAGATAAAAGAGAGCAAGAAAATCTCCAGCACTCATATCCATATCAAACACAACGTTCTTCCCAAGATGCTTGCCCCTGAAATCTGGTTTGTAAAGTACTTTTCTGTAATAAGGAAATTGCATAGAAAAGTTAAATCTTCCAGTGTTTTCTCTTCGGTTTAATACCTGCAACATGGAAAATATAGTATTAGCTTCGAAATGGTATGTACTTTTATCTTAAATGTGTAACGTGAGAAGGTCACAGGCAAACATGAGCTCAGAATAGATAAAAAGGAAATGCACCTTGCAAGTATATTGCATTGGTATAATCATTTGATTAGAAACCGGTAGCATATGAAATACAACCAATTTAGACTAGAAATTAGTTTAGAACTTACGTCCAGAAAGCTAACGAAAAACTCTCTGTCCAGTTCAGTGTTAGCATTTCGATTAGGTTTCGCTCTTATAGCAACGAGAATAGGCACTCCTCCTGGACCAAAAACTTCTTTTGTATAACCATCCTGATAAACAGACCAACTCAGAATACATAACAATACGAAGTTTAAGCGTAGAGTAGTGAATAAAAAATCAGAAAGGAAAGAAGGAAATAATATATCAATCTGTCTCCAAACTCATCTTAGTTGATTGAGAACACAAAGAGTCATAAATATATGGGAACGAAAGAAACTTTGAATTTCTATACCATGAGAGACTTAAGACTCTCAGGTCCAATAAGGAGTTAAATCATGATTTGGCAAGTTACAACAAAATGTCATCTTTACTAGAGACAATAACTAAAAACCATAATCCAGATAATGACCTGAAACAATTCATCACCTGGCATCCGCCTCTCCTGTTCTTTTCTATGCAAAATGGATCACGAAGCCTAGTCTGAACATGGCCACTGTGAACTCCATTTCGTGCTATGTTGAACTTTGGAGTTATATGACCATCAAAAATTGGATTTGATCCATCAGAAATCCCATATGGCTTGTTTGAAGTAACTACAGTGATATTGATATACTCCATTTCTGCAAATTCATTTTCTCCGTGCTGGTTGTGTTGTTTCCGCATGATTGAAGCAGCTACACCAGACATAAAGGAGTCCCACATAAAATAACTCTGCGTTTAGCAACACAAAATAAATCTGCATTTAGCAACATTCTCATCAGTAAATCACATTTTTCACTGATGTTTTGATATAACTAAGTATTTACCAAGCTCTAAAATGTTACCGTGTTGAATTGGTCATCAAACCAAGTATCACGAGCCATTTTCAGGGACTTGAAACAGTATTGTGCCTCGTAAGTGTGCTGATTCTTCTCAAAAGTCTCAATAAACTTTTCAGTTACTGGAATGGTGTTTGTGGCATCCAATGGGACAAGAGTAACTGGAATGCCAGAATGAATTACCTACATAAGGGAATGATGACAGTTGCTGACTATTAAAATTAGCTACAATATATGGCAACACCACATGTCAAAATAAAAGAACATGCAGTGGAAGGCCTATTGATTTTTGTAATACCTGATACGCAGCAAAAGGATCCATAAAGAAATTAAACTCTGCATAAGGGTTGCTTGTGTAATCTGTGAATAAATTGCCAATGTCACCACATTGCTGAGGTTGGCAAGAGGAACTGACATTCTTTGGACAGCAGCCTGCAGGATTCTTTGACCTTACACCACCTCCCATTATGTAAATGTGCTCAATATTTTTCTTTAAATGTGGATTGCTTAGAAGAAATAGTGCAAAATTCGTATGTGACGCGATGAGAAAAACTACTGTGGGCCCAGATGAAATTGTGTTGATCATTACTTGCTGAGCTGTTGGCTGTCGAAGTGGTGAATAATGTCTCTTCCCCTGTTGAGAAGTGAAAGATTAACATGTTATGAAAACGTTTTAACTTCAGGGAACTAAGCACTTCATCTAGACATAGTAATTTCATGAGGGATAGAACTCAGGGGCGAATTTAGGTATTAAAAAAAGTTCACGTGAACACATGGTCATCCGATTAAACTCGGTATATTATGTGTATAATTCTTAAAATATATCTAGTATTACCTTTTGGAACCTATGCTACAAAAGGCTTAGTGGTGTACTTTGTTGAAAGCTAAGTTATTTACCTAGAGGTTCAAGGATCAATCCCCACTTAATGCATTTTTTCCTTCTTTTTTTAGTAGTGAACCCATCCTCTACAAATCCTAGATTCGCCTCTGATAGAACTGATCCTATCCTCAAATAGTTGCATTAGTGCCAACTCTACAGATTCACATTCAGCATTAAGGCTCTTCACTATTCACATACAAGAATCAGTTATATAATTTGTGCAATAAACTAATACTCTCATTTATACGCTGTATGTCATATCGTTGTGACTGTTTGACAGCAAAGAAAGATAGTTTTAAGAAGGCAGTGGCCCTTGGCTGATTAAAAGATATTCTGCCGTTACATTCAACCATACCGCAGCCTGAAGTTAAAGTGTCTAATTGTGTTTCTTCTTGTGTAAAACCAGAAAAGAACAGAAAAGAGAGATAATAATTAGGTAAAATAGTCTGTGCTTTACACAGGAGCATCAGAGAATTGAACACTGTATGGTGATATGAACAGACAGGTGGAAGATAAAAAGTGATCACTATTGTATAACCTAGATCAACAATTTTATTAATGTGGTTAAGGCAGTTAGACAAAGTTATCCTCCATGCAGATATAATGCAAAATGTTACCTGTGGGAGGAAGCTCTTTCTGAATCCAAAATTTGAGTCAATGTCCAAACGTCCTCCGGGACCCATAGGAATAGCTTGTCTGTATCTACAATAACCAGCTGTATCATTTCCCTAACAAATCAGTGAAACATTAGAAACACATTCAAGTAAAGGAAAAAAATATGGAGATGTATAACTGACCAGCAATTTGACATTATAAACAAATGCTTAATTTCAACTTGCAGAATTGTGCCAAAGGTAGAGTAAATTGGAAAAATTATGTTCACCTGATCAATTATAGGGAGAAATCCACCAACATTTGGCAGAATGGTACCATTGGGAAGTATTCCACCTTCACCTCCCACACCAACAGCAATATCGTCACGCCCCATCATGTAAAGCATGTCATACACCTGATTTACAGCATGCCCTGCATCACTCCATGCATTTGTGCTAATAGTTATTGCCTGCACCAGAAATCTCCCTCAAGTTATTTTATAGGAAAACTTATGATTATGAGCTGGTAGTACGCGTCAATAGCATGACTTGTCAAGGGGATCGCCCCCTTCCAAGTTTAAATTACTTTCCATCACATGCTTTCAACAGAAATAATGAAGTAACGGTACAAGTTATTTGATCCTTATTCATGACTTCAAATAATTGTGACACTGCTTACTGATGAAAGTTCTTCAGAATGAAATCAGAGTAAAACTTTAGCAACTTTTCAATTAATCCCATGGAAGCCAAGACAGAAGATTGAGAATAGTTACCTGATTTCAAGAAGTATAGTTGAAGTAATCATTAGTAGCTGACTCAAATTTAAGAAAGTGACTCTTATTTGAAACTACTGTACAACAACAACAACAACATACCTGGTGTGTTCCCACAAAGTGGGGCCTGGGGAGGGTAGAATGTACACAGACCTTACCCCTACCTTAAAAGGTAGAGAGGAGGTTTCCGAAAGACTCTCGGCTTATTTGAAACTACTCTATAGAAAGAAATTAGAGCCAATTGAATTGAATCTCAAATATGGATTAGAAACTTTTTATTCCACCTTTAGCATGACACGAATTCTTGACACAGACATCAACATATTCAGATTATAGCTGATATCTAAAATCAAAGATGAAAAAGTTAAAAGAGGAGAACAAGTAATATACAAACCACAGAATTCCTACACAAAGAAAGACATGACATATATTTGAGAGCTTCAGAAACAAAAGTGAGAGTGAAAAAGCAAACCTTCAAGTCCATTTCTGATCTGTTAAGCTTTAAAAGGTACAACAGAGCAAATAAATCATCAGTATCCATATCTGTATCCACAAGAATTCCATGAGAGCGAAGACCCTTCACTCCACTGTACAAATTTGCCAAGAATATTAACACCATCATTATCATAAGAACAACTTTACGTAAAAATTCAACAAACAACACGTTCTCTTTCTCCTTCATCACAACAAAGCTCAAACTTTCTTTTTGGGGTTTGAGCCAGAGAAACTCTGCTTCTGATATCCTTGTTGCTTTATTTTTAGTTTCTTGAATGATGTTGAAACTATGACGTTAATAGCATTACTGATTCTTTTTGGTGGCGAGAGAGATGTAGAGTCTGAGAGTGGGAGTGGTGGTAGTAGAATTGTTGAAGAGAAAGAATGCGCAAGAGATTTTAAAGACACAATAAAATACTCATATATATTAAGTAGTCCGTGTACACTTGGCCTTTTTGTTTTGATACAAACTAGTGTTCACTAACATAATAATTAAGAAAGAATTATTTTTTTCTTTCAAATTTACCTCCATTTAGATAAGTGAATTTTATGTAATTAAGAAACTATATCGCAGTATATTCAATTAAGAGTAATTTAATTAAAATACTTATTTTTTTAAAAGTTTCTGTGTTAAAGATTAAGTGAACACTTATTTAGAACAGCAGGGAGTATTAATTTAACTCATCAATAGGTACAAAGTAACACTGCTCTTTTGCAGCAGGTACGAAAGCAATGCAGTAAGTACAAATCTGCAAGTGTTGCACTTTATTTTTATTTTTTTAACCGTAGTGTTACGCTTCTGTGTGCGCACCTCGATTAATTTCACGGGATATCCCGCCTTAGCCGCTTGCTTCCACCAGCAATAGATACCATGTAACTCTGCCTACTTTATTTTCTTTAGTTTCCACCCGATAAAATAAGATACGCGTTGCCCGTTTAGAGATAGATAATACAAGTGTTGCACTTTATTTTCATCCAAGCCACTAACTCTTTATACATTTGGTAATCATTTTCCAAACTTATTGGAGTACTAGTAGTCAAATTTAGATGAGTGATTTATAAAAATGGTTTCGGAAGTGGGTGGTCTTGAACTTTTAACCCCACTTGCCCCGTGGAAAAAATGTCTAATTTAACAAATTTTGACTTTTGACCTTGAAGGCTTGCACATGAGGCAAATGGGATTCAAAACCATCTATTTCCTAGGTCATTAGGTGCAATTTCCTGAATTTAGCTTTCGAAAGCATAGTTAATAAGAATAATTTTAATAAGATAAACACTTAATTAATGATTTCTTAAGTAGAATGCAAAATACATACAAACCGAAGAAATAGAAAGAAATCGAGGGGTACAAGGCATGAGCTTCTTACCAAACAAATTCAAGATTTAGAGCCCGTTTGAATTGGCTTATAAGTTGCTGAAGCTGTTTTCAGTGTTTGGTTGGCCAGCTTATAAGCCATTTTGTGCTTAAAATAAGCCCAAAAAAATAATTGGGCCCGTTTCACTTATCTAAAGCAGCTTATAAGCTGCTTTTTTTAAGCCCATCCAAACAGGCTCTTAATATGAAATGGATGAAAAATGCCATCGAATCACAATGGTACAATGTACTTGAAAAACGTTATCATGTTTTTTACATCATGTATGGTTAAGTTCTTGTATAGCACTCCAAGTGTGTGTTGAATATGGCAATGGATAATGGGATGTCTGAAAGAAAAGTGCGAGAGTGAGGTCAATTCATGTTTTGTCATTAAAATGGAACAAGGAGGCTGCAAATTGGAGAGTATGAGTGACTGTTGACAAATATGATCTCTACTTTTATCTTGTTTTTCCAAAAGGAATGCCGACAATGGGGCCTCAACCCATAATCTTGACAAAACAAAATCTTCACTAAGATCTTAATCTATAATTGGACCAATGTTTCAAGGGCAAATTCAAGAGTCAATTTAATCTTACCAAGTGTGTGTTTTATGCTTTGTTCAATATATACATTAAAAGTGGAAAAACTTTTTACATTATCAAGCTATTTACATATCAATTTCATGTATTTATCTAGACAAAACTAGGTGAGTATGGTAGGCAATTTGCAGGATTGCCATTCGCTGGGGGTGGTCTTTAATTTTTACCCCTCAAATTTGTGGTTTATTACTTTTGCTCTTCAGGCAGAATTTCCAGCGAAATTCTGCCTTGCGATTTTTTTTTTTTTTTTTATTGAGCTGGGGTTCAAACCCACAATTTCGGGGTATTAGGCGAAGGGCAAAACTTAAAGAACACCAATTTGAAGGGCAAAAATTAAAGATCACCCCAAATGAAGGGCAATCCGCGCAAAAAAAAAAAAGGAGTATGGCCGGTGCACAATACTCCCTCCGTCTCAATTTATGTATAGCGCCTTTTTCTAATCATTGTAACTCCATTAGTGCCTTCCCGGATAACTAAAATCTTAAATTTGCTTTTAATTCTTATGTAGAAGGTCTCTAAGTTTTGTTCCATTTTATAAAGTTATTAGCATGATCAAAATATCCTACATTTTTTCCGAAATAGTTTTATCTGGAAATTTGTCTATTACTAATTAAAAATTGTGATTACTATTGTATAATTCATCATTGAAAAAGTTCAAGAGTCGCATCAATAATACATTAACATGTATTTTGGAATGCTGAAATACGACAATTTATAATATCAAATAAAAAAATTAAAATAAATTATAAGTGTGCACTTTTAAAATGACATGCTTGTTAGCATTTTCTTCACGCAAATGAGTGTTATATTGTGGATTATGTATTTGTAATCTATTGTTTTTAGTTCGAGAAAATATCATTCATTAATTAAATACTGCTATATTTGATTTTTAATACCAAGTTATAGTGATTTCAGCTATTAGCACCAAATGGACCATATTAGTCTTTTAGATTTTCAAAGAGGTAATATCTCATATGATCACTCAACTAAGGGTAGTTTACTCAGAAAGTCATCCAACTTTGTTTTCTAACCCAAAAGTCACTTAAATATTGGTATTTCACTTAGATAGTCATCGAACCTATTTAAGTGGGGTTTTTCATTATATTTTGCTGACATGGAATTTTTATTTAAAGCCAATTTTTTCAAAAATAAAAAGATACTCATTTTAACTATTTTATTAACCCGACCCACTTAACTAGACCCACTAAAAATATATTGACCAAGAGACAACGGTTAGACTTGCATAAATTAAAAAAATATATAACAGAAAATCAATATCTTAATTGACCCATAATAATCTAGTTTACCTTTGAATTACATGTTTCTTTTTTCAGTATGTGTTATCTAGTTTACCACTTTATAAATAAGCCAACATAGATTGATTGCATCAGCTTATCAAGATTAATAATGATAAACATGTAAGCATATTACTGAACCGAAGGTGATTATTTAACGTCATAGACGAAGAATGCGAGTTAATAATTCTTTTTATTATATTGATACAATAAGATATTTAAAATTTATTGTACTCATTTTAAAGATACTCAAGGTACTCATTTTAAACTTTGTTTTAATTGACAAACTTTATTTTAAAGATACTCATTTTATAGTAAGTTAATAAGTTGCGTTATGATATTTTAGAATTTAAAATAATAACACCTCTGTGTTGGTGGATAATGTTTTGCTATTTTATCAATTAATTGCTTTATTATTTTTAAATGTAAAATGTTAATCTTAAAATTTTGTAAAAAAAAAAAAAAAATGCAAAGGGAAAAAAACTGAAAGCCCCATCTTGAATAATGGAGGTAATTAAAGAGAGTAGAGATATAGGAGGAAAATAGGTTTTTTTTTTTTTTTTTTTTTTTGAGGAAAAAGGTCCTCTAGTTTCTTAATGCCACGTAGCATAGAAAGCTATGGGCCTTGTGAAAGTGATAGGATGATGAGGTAAGCAAAATGGCAATTTAGCAAGGCAGAAAAATATTTGTATTGTAGCTACAGTACAATTCCCTTTAACCCAATCACTTTACTCCATTTTAAGTGAATTTACTAAAATAGCCTTGTAAGTGCCAGGCAGGCATGTTGAAACTAACATTTATATTTATATAATAATAAAATAATAATATAGGAAAGAAAAGAAATATGATTAAGGGGAGGGTGCGTAATCTATTACAACTAGTTATCCTATATATACCAATATATAGTCTCTTTAAATTTAAACGAAGTTCTTGTCACGTAATTTCTTAAGAAATTGGTATTCCTCTTATAACCGATGGTGTCCGAATTAACTTACATACATCTTGACTATTTTATCACGCTATCTCTCATTGGCGCAAGTGCAGTGTAACTGTACATCCACCGAGGCTTATAAGGCAAAAAGAGGCTTAGATAGATCATAACTTATATTCTACCTTCCGCCATCGCTTTTAGGAACCCTATTTAGACTTTAGCCAGTTTGTAAAATTATTTAAAGTTTAGCTAAATTTTGAAAAATTGCAGACCATTCCTCCTCCTCCGTCAAACCTTCGGGTCTGAAATATTGAACTGCTAAAATTTCGGTATGAAATTAAACTGTAAAAAATAGAACCAAGTTCTACCTGAAGGTATGAGTTTGAACTGCATTCAAACTTCATACCTGAATTTGAAACTTCAAATCTAAAGGACTTCTGAGATGGCTAAACTTTAAAAACTTTGTAAGCCTCGGCTATTCCTTATTTAAAGGCCCTAAAGTGACTATTTGTTCACTTCATCCTAAATAATGTCCAAAAGCTTAGGCAGATTAAAAGAAATCACATAGATTTAATCTTTTAAATTTGGCTCAATTATAATTTGTAACCCCAGTCTTCCATGATTTAATGTTTGTCGCCCTGCTTTGGTAATTCAGTATTTTATTTCATTGAATATTTCTAATCTATATCTATATATATTATGAAGTTAGGTATAGACAAGGTGGTGTGGCACCTCTCTATGACCTAGAATGCTATTTATCTTTTTTCTCCCTTTTTTAGGCTTTTCTCTAATTATAAAATGAAAAACTCTAATTATTGTGCTCAATGATGGACAATTTATGGCTAAACATTGACTGACATAGATTAAATAACGGTTGTTCATATTGGAGTGAAAGAAGAAGCAAATTATTGCTCTTAATATATCCTTGAATGTGGTGATAATGGAGGATTAATTCTTTGCCTCATCCTCATATTTTTTATGTCCATAAATAAGGCTGATGTGCTCTCTTTGGATTGCATATTCTATTCATTTTTTTTTTGAGTTTCTTTTGTAATTTATTTTTACTTCTTTTATAAAGTTGAAGTTATTTTTTGACAATACAAAAGCTAGATAAATCAACGTTAAATTTATGGCAAACTTCTCACTGGACAACAAAGAAAGGAAAGAAGGGAGTGTTGGTGAGTTTGAATGGATATGAATTGCTTCTTTCCATTTCACTTTCATTTCAAAAGTGATTAACTAATATTATACAAGTTATGACTCAAAGCAACTTTTGCAAGCTTGTAGTATTGATGTTGTGAAAATTATGATTATGAGAATTTGCAATTTGTTGTGTGGATATATATAAATAATGTTTGCAATTTGTTCGGATGAGTTTGTTGGTTATATATTTAAATTTATTATTCGTAAATTATTTGCTTCATCAAATATTTTAGTTAGAATGCCTTATTCATAGTCTACCATCTGGAGTAGGTACAACATCATTGCTTTGCTTCTTAGCAACGGATTAAGGAAAGATTATAAAAAAGCAGAGATATATAATAAATTTATATATATTATAAAGCTAGACCAAAAAAAAAAGTGATATCGCACCTCTCTAAGCCTAGGATTTGCATTTATCTGTTTTTCTCAATTTTTGGCTTTTTCTCTTACTTTCGCCTTAAGATATTGCTTAAAATTAAATATAGATCCTCCATTAATTTCTTCCATTAATTTCAATATTACGATCATTTACATGTATGAACGTTACATTATACTACCACCAAAGAGGCATAAGATTGATGGGTCTATTCTTATTCCTAAAGGTCATTTTAGTTCTCTCCAAAGAATTACATTAGCTTCTATATAAAGCTGCGTAGCCATTTGTCTTTATTGCTCCTTTTTGTGGTCAGTACTTTTATTTTCAATCTTTTCATACTTTGCTTTCTTACGCAATTTGTTTTAATTGGTCTTCTTTTCAAATTCTCATCTACTCAAATTTTTCGTTCATTTCCTTTCTTTGGTATGGATGTTTCATGATAAATTAAAGCATGGGTGTGCATCGATCTGTTTGGTTCGGCTCAACAGGAGAAAAATGACTTGGAGAGTTGTTTAACTCTGATGATGATATTATTTTGACACGATGAAACAAACTTTATATAATTTCTTTTACGTAGTTTTTTTCTTAATTGGGTGCTTGATGGTGTTAAATTATTTGTCATCCCATCATTTAAGAGCACCTAACACATTAGGATTCTTCCACAAAATCACTCAGTTTTATATGAATGTGTTACAGAATGATGTTTCACGGGATTGGCCTAAAATGTGCAACTAAAGGAAGAAGCTACAATATATTTTTTTAAGCTTTCTGGCTTTGTGTCATAAATGATATAGATGTTGCAAGAGTTTCTAAATTAGGTTCGTATTCATTGTTTCTCGTGAATATTGTATGTATCTCTTTATATGAGGTGATGGGTTAAATTGTTCTGAAAAGAATGTGTAAATTTAAGGGTAAACCAGGGAATATATCCGCGCTTCGCGCAACTTTGAAAATACTCTACATGTATAGTTATAAATCATTATTTTTTATTTCTCATTTGATATCCGATACTTATATATAATATGAGTCTGGATTAATTCAGATTTGCGCCGCATAAGACCTATTAAAAGGGAAATTGCTCTGTACCGGGAATTTTTTTATTCTAGTGCTCCAACCCAAAACCTCTAAATAAGGATGAAGGGATACTACCCATCCAACCACAACTTTCGACGATATAACAAAAACGAATAACCCTTATTTACTAAAGACAACTCAAAATTGTCTTATGGTAAAATTCGTTGCTGCTTCCTCTTGTCATATCTTTCTAATACACCTATGAAAATGCAGAACATTACCATTTCAAATTCCATTAGTTGAAGAATAATATGCTCCATATACAAATAGCAAGAAAGTGTTCATGTTGTTGATAACTACAAATAACTTAAAACATCTCTCCTCAGGTCTTGACAGAAGAAATTGGTCATTCCATTTTGACTCTCTTAAAAAAAAAAAAAAAAAAAAAAAAAAAAAAAGTTACTCCAATGCTTTAATGCCTTCGCAAATCTTCATTGTCCTCATTAGTATCGATTTTACCGTTATAGGTAAATATTAAATACAATTTTAATCTCATGAATATATTAAATTTTTTATTACAAAAATGAGACAAAAATCCTAAAAGCTCAGAAAAAGATAAAATTATTACGAGTAGAAATTGAAGAGGTGTGAGTTATGAGTAGGACTTCAAATGTCGGATGATCAAACTTTTAAAAATAAAAGGGGACCCGTTAGCGGCAAGCATGACACTTAGCGAGATCTAATGGCTGAATTTGCCTCCATTTGGTAGCCTCTTTGGTATTTATACATTTAAAACTTTGCTATCGAATAGGATTAGTTTTGAGCAATTGTAGAATTTAATTGGCAAAATTCTACTGTATTTATTGTAGTCAACTCCAATGAGACTTGTGAATGAATTGTGCATGACATCTTACATCTGAAAGCTCCAAAAAAGCAAACATAACGCTGAAAATTTTCGAGTAGAATCTTTGATCAAGAACTATGGTGGAAGGGTGTCACAGAAATTGACACCAAACAATCGAGAATTATGATAATTCCTGGCACTTCAAAAAGATGAGCAAAACTATGATCAATAAATAACATTACCGCGAAAAACAATTTTAATATGTACAACAAGCATCCCAGAACTTGCATATATGCAGCTATTTATCAAATCATGCAAGAGGTTGTTCTCAAGAATAGGGATGGCAATTAGGGTAGGGCGAGGGGGCGGGGCGGGGGCGGGGGCAAAGTCATAATAGGGCAGGGCGGGGAAACATATAAATGGGGCGGGGCGGGGCAAGGCAAGGCAAAATTTAATTTTTGAAAATTTTTAATAGGGCGAGCGGGGTAGGGCAAGAAATGGGTTATAAGTGGGTTGGGTAAAAAAAATGACTATTTTATTCTTGTTCCTTAGTTTGAATCCACATTTTGAAGCGTCGTTCTTTACTACTAAAAGTATAAGCATAATTGCTTGGAAGTTTGTAAGATTTCTCATTTCATTATTAAATTCTTATTTGTTAAAATGTGACTTCTAGCATAAATTAAAATCAATATTTTTTTATTATAAAACTAAACTTATGAAGTAAATCCAAAGAATAGAACTATTCTATTTGTTTAAGCTTGTACAAAACCTTTCCTATTTATCGCAAGAGTGATCGCCTAATTAACTGATCTTACGATTAACAATATTCATTTAGAAGAAATCACTAAAAAGACATCTACAAAAAGGTGAAACACTACTACTTGCCAGTTATACTTACATCACAAGTTTGTCTTTAGTAATTAAGACAAATCATTTTTTTTTTAACTCAGACATTCCTTCAAGCTTATTTAATTATACTAAAGATGGTTTTGGTTATTCTCATGCTAAACATAGTAAAATATTTAAATTCTAGTTCTATTTTGAAATTTGAATGATCAAAAGAAAAAAATCCAATTTTAGGAACTAATCATTCATCTAATTGTTTTTAAGAAAATATGTCATGCTTCGAAGTGAAAAATAAAGAGGAAAAATGAAAGATAATATAAACGGGGCGGGGCGGGGCTTAGCGGGGCGGGCGGGGGCGGGGGCGGGCGGCAATTTCCTTGAAAAAAGCTAAACGGGCGGGCGAGGCGGGTCGAAATCTTAGCAGGTCAAGGCTTGCCCCGCCCTAACCTGCCCTAACCCGCCCTATTGCCATCCCTACTCAAGAATCTCATCCTGCAACTCAACACTTGAGCATGCTCATAGCCAATGCCTCTTTTCGAAGCTTCAGTCAAACCAAATGCAATACTTCCTCCATTCGTCTGTCTCCAAAAAAATAGAGGCATCAACGGAAATAGCAAAGACCTAGAAATCAGAATTCTCATGGAGTCCTCCTTGCTCCTTCCACCTCTTGTTACATAAATTAGTAATTTCAGATAAATGTCACTAATGAACGCCGACAATAAGTCAGCTTCGGCAATTTCAAATAACAAAATAGAATCAAATTCAAAATAAAAGTAATCTATCATGTAACTTACAGAACTACCGATAATAAGTCGGGCTTGCCAATTTCACTTGGATGATGTATGAAGTGTTTTAGATTAGAAAAAGGAAGGATTCAATTTAAGAGAATATATTAGTAACTGAATTATTGGAAGAAGAAAAGATTAGTAACAGAATTCTCACATTCATTGAATCATTGTGAATTTGTGATATATTTAACATTTTTGAATAATGGGAAGAACGGGTACATTTAAGGGGAGGAGAAATGTTACGACCCAATTTCATAAGTCGTGAAGGCACTAACTCCCACCAAGTTAGTAAGCCATCCACAACCCGCTAGAACAATTTAATAAGGGAATTAAATCAGAAGAAGAAATCATTCAAGTTATTTCAAATACTAGTTATCCTTATTTTCATAAAACACGATAATAGAGGTACAACCATCCCCGAATCTAGTGTGACTAGTACAAGAACGACTAAATGAAATATAAGTCTAGGCATACATCCGGAAAGTACATAAGTTGTCCGAAATAAAAGACAACAATAAAGATAACTAAAGAAGATCAAGTGCCATGGATCAACTGATGGCTCGCCCCGAATCGTCCAGATGACCCTCACAACGATCAGCAGCGTCTCGAAATCCACTTGTACCAGGAATAGAATCTGCACACGAAAAGAGTGCAGCAAGTGTAGCGTGAGTACAGTGAAGAACGTGTACTCAGCAGCATCGTCGACCGACACAAACGAAAACGGAGACAAGGGCTGGCCTACAATTACTACTTCCACACTTAACCGCCATTAGTTCACACTAATAATAATAATATATCAAACTGTACTAATCTCAGTTTAAGCCCATGTGAAGCTTCTAATCCATAAGTACATCAGGTAACCAAATAAGCAACTAAGTCCTTGGTTTATCAAGAAATCAAATAAGCACCCAAGTCCTTAATCCGTCAATCATCCAAAGCTAAAAAAGGCAATCCAAACCACAGTCAAGGCATAATAGACAATCAACTTATTCAAACCACTATAAAAACAAATGAGATAGGACAAATACTATGATATAAAGTTCAATTGCATGTAATGCCATGCAATGCAATGCAAGGCCTTTCCATCACCCGATATACACACGTTCGAATGTCAACGAATCGTGACCCATGGGGGACTCGCGAGGTCCATATACCACCGCTCCGAAAAATCCTCGGATCACGGTCTCCACATATCATATCTCAGCCCCTTGGGCTCGTATAAATCATGTCTCAGCCCCTTGGGCTCATATCACTGTCAATTAGCCCATTGGCTCATAATCATCATCACTTCGTCTGGAATCATTTCCCTTCGGACCTTTCACTAGTACCATGCATATGAGATGCCATGATAAATATGAATATGATATGCTCAACAATAAGAAACCAATACATACCGTAAAGGACCTTACTTTTAGTCGTGATAAGTATGGTGGATATGGCATGCATCACAATAAGAAGCCGGAATATACATAAGATTCCCTTTTTCAAGTTCTCATAATCACAAAAGGTCCACCTTTAACCTCTTATACACAATAAGGTTCTGTCTCAAGATATCATCATCACTCGTCTGGGAACATTTCCCTTCGGACTCACATATGTATCCTTAAATAATATAATGCATGAGATACCAAATGAGGCATGATGACATGCATGATAACAAGAAGCCAATGAATACAATAAAAGATCTCATCTTTATTCATTATAAGTTGTAAAGGCCTATCTTTAGCCGATTACGCAATAAAGTCATTATCTTAGCTTCTTTTCCACTTTTCCACGAGCATTTAGGAGTGATGAGTACCACATATAACAAACAAGACAGACACATAATCAAAGAGACAGAAAATACGAGCTTCATACCCCACTCACAGATCCATAGGATCATACTATCTACCAGCTAGTGCCCAAAATATGGCATTCAGACCAACTATACATTTAAATTGCACAAGTTCCCATAACATGTCGCTAGTACCCGATACAAGTGTTCGTCACCTCACGAGTATCGGGACGTCTTTATTATCCCCGTTACACCCTCTTATTTAGTCTAATTTATCAACCCCGACGCTTAAGTTAGAGTTTACAGTCTCAACATGCTTGGTACGAAGTCCAGCCGAATCACAGCAGAGCCTTGCCCTTCCGTAGAGCTTCCGAACGATCCAATATGCTCAAATACATATTAAGCGTAAGAATACGAGACAAACGACGCCCATATTACCTTATAGAAGATTTGGGTCCAAAAAGTCAACCCATGGACCCCGTTCCAAACCCCAAAGGTCAATTTCATAATTTTATTGGAAAACGGTTTCAATATGGTCTAATTAGCATTCTAGGGAGTAATACGAATCCATTGATACCCATAATAGCATTCTTTAATCCAAACCCAAATTAAGCCCTAGAATTGGATTCCAAACCCAAAAGGGCAAAACGGTAAATTGAACCTAGAATCATGTTCCTCATACTTAATATAACTCATAACCCAAAACCCATCCATTAGTAACCACAAATACATGCTCAATTACCAAAACCCCAGTTCTTAGGTTAGGGTCCAAAACCCTTCAATTTCCTCTTCAATCTAAACATTCTAAGCATGGATTATAGGTCTAAATCATAAGAATAATCAAAATACCAAGTTAAGAAGACTTACCCAATGGTTTCTCCTTGAAATCTCTTCAGTCTCCTCCAAAATCGTTCTCAAGCTTAAGGGTTTTGAAATGAAAGTCTAAAGAAAGAAGACATTAAAAACCACCTTCTATTCAGCGATTCGCCTACTCAAACTCGCACCTGCGCACTCGCAACGGCGGACAATACCCCGCCGAGGCGCAACCCTTACAAAATATCTCAGGTTCGCTGCTCCAGGACTTCCTTCACAGCGGTGACCTCGCTTCTGCGGGAACATGTAAAAATGCGCTCCTAACTCAATTGCGCACTTGAAATTTCCAAAAGAGGTCTCGTTGACCAAGTCAACCCCGAACGACCCGAACGGCCAAAAATCAACTTTCTAACCAAATGACCAAAATGCCCCCAAGACCCTCGGGAATTGAACCAGATATGCAAACAACCTATATTCGATGTTCCGGAGCTAATGGAACTGACGAAATTCCCAAAATGACACAATTTCCCTCAATGTTGACTTTGGTCAACCTAACACTTGTGAAATGCAAAAACTTTCATATTCTCACTCAAATCACATACGATTGCCTCGAGAATTGCGTCATCCTTCCCCACAAGTCAACTACACTCTCACAAAGCGACGGGAAAGGTCAAAAGGGGTAAAATGGTTAAAAGTGCTAAAAAGACCTAACAGGTCGTTACAAGAAAAGGAAAAGAAGGAAGTTAATGTAGTGAATAAGTTCTATTCTTTCTTATTTTCCCGGACACTTTAGCCGTTATGAGTCTTTTGGTTTAGCGAATAATTGCCTCTTTAATAATGACTTTTAGGCATTTTACACATTAAATTGTATTAAAAAATGGGGTAAAAAGCCAAAAAAAAACACAAAAAAGATAAATAAGAATGCTGGTCATAGAGAGGTGTCACATCACCTTGTCTATGTCTAGCTTTATATTATATATAGATTTCATGAATGGTCACTAAACTATCACTTTTTTTCACCAAAGTCACTTAACTGTTTTTTCTAACACAAAAGTCACATAGTTAAGTGAATTTGGTGAAAAAATTGATAATTATGTGACCATTCATGAAAATTACCCTTAAATTTAATAATAAAACTGCAGAGAGACAAAGTACAATAGAAAAACCGAAGTTGCATTTCTGTCTCCGAATTTTCTTGTGATATGAATTTATAGTTATATTTCTGTAGTTAAAAGTTTGAAAAAAAGGTCCCCTTAAATTTTTAAACCATATCATCTAAATTCAAGGTATCAATTATCTGATATGAAAAATGCTTAAGTACGATTAAAACATGCACGTACAAGCACTTTAATTTCCTGGCTTTGCAAATTATAGAATACTTCTGATTAGAAACGTATCCATAATTTAAAATTTATTATTTCAATTTTTAAGGTTCATTATATATTTATAATTATGAGTTCATATCTACTATTTGTTACAATTTTAATAAATTTGTGCTCTGTGTTGAAAGATACATAAGGTTGATCCCCCAACTTTTGATAATGGTTGTCAAGATTTGTGCTCCCACCACTGGTCCAACCAAAGGGAAAAAAGGTTGTACTTGTAATAGTACTCTTATTTTTTAAGAGTTTTTATTTCATTTCTTGATAGAATGTACTAATCCACCAAATAGTGTAGAGAACCACGTTCTCTATCTGTTTCCTTAAGTAAGACAGAAAGTAAATAACATAAGATATTTACGTGAAAAACTCCTCGCTCAAGGGATTAAAAACCATAACCTACCAGAGTAGGATTTCCTCAAACTTCACTAAATTGAGCAACTTTAGATTACAACCTATTGCAACTTAGGAATTAAACTCTTAATCCCTCCCCCTTACAACAACTCTATTGCAAGGCCTTTACAATAACTCTATTGTAAAGAACACACCTTGACTAACTCTAACCAAGTGAACAACTCGGGAAAGGTTGAAGATCTGTTCTACTATTACACTTCTTGAAAGTCGCATAAGAATACAAAATAAGAACAAAAGAAAAAGACTCAACAAAACTAAAGACTCAAAGTATCTTCAGTGATTGGGAACTGGTCCTTCTGTTTGTTGCAGCTTTGTTCTTAAGAGCAACTTGAGAGGCGGCTACTTGCACTTTGAGATATATGATGTTTTTCTGATTTTTAAAGTGTTAGGTTTGCACTTGTATAATGTTGTTTATCTATGGGGAGCAAGTGTTGAGGTGAAAGGGATATTGCATCTTCCACTAGTACACTATATTTGTCTTTCTTATCTTCTTGCCCAAGATCGGTATGCGGTGTCGTGACTTTACGAGTTGTAGAGTTGACCGAGCAACGGCTAGAACCTGATCGCATCTGGTCCCTGTCTGGTTCCTCGACTTGGTTTGTGAAAGTGACATTTCATTACTGCATCTGTGTTGTTGCTGTACTGTGTTAGCAGCTTTACAGTTGTAGAGTTGACTTGTACCACCTAGAACCTGATCCCATCTGGTTCTTCTAAAAACATATATGGTTCCTCGCTCTAGTTTGTCAAATCATCAAAACTTAGAATAACATAACTTATCAATTTCCCCCCTTTTGATGATGAAAAATCCATAATTGATATTCCCCCCTGAGAACTAAATTCCCCACTTGTTCCCCCTGAGAATCAGACCCATCTTCCAATCATATCAACACGTTATCAGCACAAACAACAACATCATCTCATTCAACACAAACTTAGCCTTCCACAAATTAATAATTAACCTCTCTGAACTCGTTGAGTTACTTCCCCCTTTTAGCATCATTGAAAAGAATAAATATAGTAGCAGACGCAAAAAGAAGGTCAGCAGCAATAACTCATGGCCACTGGGGCAACACCACATAAGCAATCATAAAAACAAGCATGGATAAATAACATTGCACTCCTAGAAAGAGAGTGCCCAAGTTTGATTAGCAAAACATAGTACATCCATCATGTGCAAAATAGTTTAAAAACAAACATGAGTGCCAATGTCAGTACAACAAAAAAACCAAAAACGGCATAAGAGAGGATAGTTAAAGGATAAGAACATCAGGATTTTTGGGAATAGGGAATAAGAGACTGAGAGAGAGAGAGATGCCGAGATAAGAGAGAGAGAGAGAGAGAGAGAGAGAGAGAGAGAGAGAGAGAGAGAGAGAGAGAGAGAGAAAGAGAGAGGTTAAAGCTTGGAGAGAAGCTTGTCAATTTTGCTCATTTGCGGCTTGATGGTCATGAACCAGCCGCTGGGTCAGGTCCTCTACCTTCTTTTGTAGATCAGCAACTGCAACCTTGAGCTTAGCATTCTCTTCCTTCAACCTTTCCGAGGTACCTGGTCCCTCTTTCCCTTGTGCACATTGTTGTAACTGAACCTTTAAGATTGTAATTTCAGTATCTTTCTGAGCTAGGCAAAGTGACAGCTTGTTTATCTCCTCATTTGCCCTATCCTGGGCCTCTATCAGACTTAAGATCATGGAGTTGCTGCCAACTCTTCACCTTTTTGGTATGCATTCACATTCCGCGAGAGTGCTCTCAGAGAACATCTATTTTTTTGTCCCCATGGTCACCCGGCTAACCTGTAACTTAAAATACTCAAACACTTTGGTAAGGAGGAATCCATAGGGCAGTCCATGCTTACCATCCCTGATCGTGACTACCTTAACCATGTGTTCAATCATGAGAGCAGGCAGACTAATAGAAGTATAGTTGGCTAAACCTTCCATAAAAAACAAATCGAGAATTGCAGGCACAGATCTCCTTTCTGCACGGGGCAGTATCACTTTGTTGACTAGTTCGAAAAGTAGCTGGTACTCGAGCTTAAGTTGTTTCTTAAAGACCCATTCCCCTAATATGGTTCCTTCTTGTTTGGCAATGATATTCAAGAAAACAAATGATGTTGTGTTCGTCTTAACAGATTTCAACCCATCAGTGGGAACTTGCAGAATCTCCCCAAGAGTCTTCTCATCAAGAGTGAATTCAAAACATATTGACAGATAAAAATAGAGTATCATCAGAGGTGAACAGGTTGACATAGAAATCCACTACCTCGTCTTCAAAGACACTCGGGACTGGGGTTTAAATGAGTGAGTCCATTTCTGAAACTCACCTATTTCCAAAAGCTCCTTCATTCTGGGTTTCTCAGTAATTTCAGGATCAAAGACCCTGACCTTCATTATCTTCTGAGTCTTTAAAACTGCCTTTCTTTCCCCATCTGACAATTCCACCTTTCGCTTTTTCGACGAGGAACCTGGTTCCCTTCTGACATTTATAATCCTCTCCCTGAGAGAACGAGTTTCTTTTTTTGGCTGAGTGTTCTAAATCTCAGCACCAGGTTCTCGTTTCTCAATATCAGTTTCCTTCTCTGCAGCCTTTTCCGATTCGACCTCTTCAGTTTTCTTTTCTTTGAACTTTTCCTCACTAGTGAACTCTCAGCACTAGGTTCCACCACTTCTACTTCATTCTCATCTACTCCCACATTTTCAACACTATCCACCTTCTTTGTATGTGACTCTTCTTCTTCATCAACAAACCCCAGAGTCATATTTACTGATTGTCCTCTTTTTTTTTAAGACACGTTTTCTTTTGCGGTTCTTCATGGCAGTGTCTATATGGGCTTTAACCTTTCCTCTGGTGATTGGCCCTTATTCTTATTCAGTCGTCTTCTTACACCCTTTGTCCTTTTGAGGGGACCCTACATTTCTTTTAAAGCTTAAGCTCATAGACATATCCTCATCGTCAACCTTCTCATAAAGAGTGATAGTCACAAGTGCTCTACTTTCGGATATGTCTACCAAGGGCACAATAATTGTAGAAACATTGTGAGAAGCTGGTGTTCCACCCAATTCTGAAGCACTTTTACATGCAAGAAAGTTATCTTTCCCCTGGGCCGAGGCACCAAGTCCCTCAATAGGTTCCCCATCCTTTAATGTTTCAACAGTCATTAAAAATTCAGAAACAATCATTTCTTCTTCACTAGCTAAGATATTTGACCTTCCCTTTTCCCCTTCAATAAGGTTTACCTAAAAAAAAATGGTCGAAGGACTCAGATTGTCCCTTGTCAGACTCATCACCTTTTTTGCTACTAAGGGGAGCAAAGTTACATGGTACATCGTTAGTACCCTCACCAACATCCTTTTCTACAGTCTTTTCATGTTCCTTTGCAACGGCGTTAGAGGAGCTTGATAAACTAATTTTTGTAGATTCAGCGACCCCGTCAACTGTACACTGAGTCTGACTCGATACTTTAATCTCTCCTTCATTCAGTTGAAGTTAAACTATGTCACCGGTGAGTTTTGACGGAGACATTGTTCGATCATTATTATTAAAAATAGGGGTTTTTTCAGGAACGGAGGATTTTGGTTCAGATACAAATTTTTTGGGTATCTGATATTTTTCATGACGCGAAGGACCAGAAGGGACGGGTATTGAAGATGAGAAATGGGTGTTTGGGTTGGAGAGCGATGGAGATCTTGGCGGTGACATTGTTGGGTTTTGTTCAGAAAAGGCTGGGGATTTTTGGGGTGAGACAAGGGGGTTTGAACTAGAAGAGTTTAGTGTAGTGGATTCAGGTTGAGACATGGTAAGAATCGAGTGGGAAAATGAACAGATGTGAGGTTGTGATGTTCAATTTTGACGGAGGAAACATGAACGTTGACGGTTTTTGCCTTGGAGAGAGAAGAGAGAGTGAGTTTAGGAGAGAAAAGAGTATTTTAGGTAAATTAAAGCGGTGTGACATGTGGAAAGAGGAAATTGACTGTGAATGGGGTTCATCAATATTTGCATTTACAGGATTGGGCGGGAAGTGTTTTAATGACATGGCACTCTAGCAAGTTAAAAATATAATGCACATTTGGAAATACTAACTTGAGTCAGGGAACCAGGTTCCTTGACTTCCTTTTTGAAATAAGAGCATAATCTTTGAAGTATGCAATATCACTTAGCCTTGTAAGGTTTTGAGATTTGCCATGCGTGCATACTTGTAACAGTATAGAACTGAGTTAGATGTTACCAAATATATTTTCGGTATGAACTTATATTCTAATCATAACCAATCATAGAGGGAGCTTGTAGGGGAACAGTTTGTTGATCTTGATCAGCCCCTGCTCAAAAAGACTTCTTTAAATATATTCCATGCTTAGTGCTTTGGTGATAATATCTACTACCTGGTCCTTTGACTTATATAGATCAATCCCTTCCCAACATTGTGATGTTGAATCACTAGCCTTGCCTTGTTTAGTGTTGTGTTTTCAACTTCATCAAGCTTGTTGTGTTCCATCCGGTTTCTATCACTGTTTTGATTGATAGCCTGGGAACCAGGTGCCGCACTTTGTTCCTTTTCAAAATGATGAGCCTCTTCTTTCACAGCAGTTATCCATTCCGCATCTTTCAATGCTTCCTTGACATTCCTGATACAGCATCAGCTACTCGATACTCAGCTTCAAGTGGAGTGATGGAGGTACCATGTTCCTGTGAGCCTTTTGGAGATTCTACAGCATCTTCTTCACGGCTCTACTTGACTTGACTCATTAAACTAGTCTCTTTATTTAAAATTTCTATAGCTTTATCAAGAAATTTTAGAAAACTCCCAATTCTCAACTTCATCATTTGCCACCCAGGTTATCTGATTCATCAAGGATCACATCCACACTTTCTTCAACAAATCCTTTTGAGGTGTTCTCGGTGAAGAGAGGTCGTGATTTATATTCATCAAGCTTGACATTTTCAAGTTTAGTGCCATAATTTCCCCCTCTACTTGGAAATCTCATTGGTCCACATAGATCCATATGAAGAAGTTCAAGTGGTCTTGAGGTACTTACCTCTTTCTTCAGTTTGAAAGAGGATCTAACTTGCTTCCCTTTTATATAAGCATCACACACCTTGTAATCTTTGGATTTGATATTTGGCAGCCCAAGAACCAGGTCCTTCGCAAATAGATTATTCAGCAGGGATAACCTTACATGTCCCATATGTCTTTCCATAGTTCAGATACTACCATTCAATGAATCAGAGTTTGCCACAAAGATATTCTTGTATCTTTTTGCTATCACGACCACTTCTCTAGATTTAATGTTAGTGACAGTGTAACAATAGGATAAGAACTTTTTCTCCATTTTTTGGGAGAGTGTCTTGTCAATTTTGCCAACGCCAAAACTGTAGCCTTTCTTGCCATTTCCAAGAGACACACTCCCTCCTTAAAAGGCCTTGAGTGAGAGAAAATTCTTCATTTCTTCAGTCATATATTTTGAGCAGCCACTATCCATGTAACATTTTGGGCTGCTTTTTCTCACTCCAGCCTGTACACTGAATTATTGATTAGATTTAGGAACCCAAACCAGCTTGGGTCCCTTTGAAAGATAAAAAGGATAAATCGGACTTCTTTTAGTCCATGCAGGCAATTCCGTTTTTGTGTGACGGGGACCAGGTCCATCTGTTCTAGATTTTCTTCTCAATGAAGTTCTTATTTTTCTGAACAGCCTAAAGCTTGGCTTTGCATGCATTTTTAAAATGACCTGTTTGACCCAAGTGAGTGCATAACCAATTTTTAGAAGTAGTAAATACCTGCTGTGTGGATTATAGAGAGATTTAGCCCTTTGAAATCCAACACCTTGCCTACCTCCTGTGTTGCTTTTGTACATAGAGGTGATCACATTCGAGGACCAGGTCCAGCGGAGTGACTTATTAAGGTCATTCCTCACCCTCTTTAAGTCTTCTTGAAGCTATTTGTTCCTTTCAAGCTCAGCAGTGAGATTCATCTTGATTTTGTTAAGTTCACTTTCAAGCTCAAGCTGAATCCTACTAGCTTCTTCCTTTCTTCTCGAAGGTGTATTTATCCATTTTTTAATTTGACTTTTTAACAAGGAGTTTTCTCTAGACACTTCATCAAACTGTTCTTTCAAATTTATGATAGTGTCTACCATGTCATCTCTTTCTTGTTCTATTTCGTCAAATTTTTCAATTAGAACATCTTTTTCTTTTATGAGACTATGATATGCATCAATTAACACATTTGCTAATGATATCAACTTTTTTTTAGAGTAGTTTTTCAAGTTTTTCTGAACATCAAGAAAATTTACCTCATCTTGTTCATTATTGTCATCAGCGTTAGATTTTGCCATGAGTGCAGGGATTGACTCATATTATGTTGGTTCATCATCAACAGCCATCATAGATGCATCTCCATCTTCATATTCACTGGAAGTGTCTCACCATGCGGCCAGAGCTTGCTTTACCAAGTTGTCAGTTGCATCTCTTCTTTTGAAATTTTTATCCGGCACCTGGTTCCTCTTTGCTGTTTTTTCAGAATTGTAATAGTCCTGCTTGTGAAGAGGACATTCTCTGATAAAATGTCCAGGTTTTCCACATTTGTCACAACAGTCATTTCTTTTGGGATTCTTACTGGAACTTCTTTTGTTTGAGAACCTACCATTTTTTCGAATCATCTTTTGAAATTTTCGAGTGAGGTAAGCCATGTCTGACTCATCATCACTGGAATCACTTTTAGTAGCAGCCTTGAGGACCAGGTTCCTCTCTCTTTTTGGCTCCCTTCTTTCCAGATCTTGTTGTTTTTTCAACTCATAGGTTTTGAGATTTCCAATGAGCTCATCAATGGTCAGTTTTTTCAATTCCTTGCCTTCGGTGATAGCATTAACTTTGCTTTCCCAAGAACTAGGCAGTACACTGAGTAATTTGCGAACTAGTTTGTTTGTTGTAATAATTTCACCAAGAGAATGAAGTTCATTGATTATGGAGGTGAACTTGGTATGCATGTCATGAATGGACTCACCATCCTTCATCTTAAAAAGTTCGTACTCTGTGGTAAGCATGTCTATTTTGGACTGTTTTACCTGACTTGTTCCCTCATAAGCAGTTTGAAGAGCTTCTTAGATTTCCTTTGCAGATTCACAAGATGAGATACGATTGTACTTATCCGGTCCAATACCACAAATAAGGATTTTCTTGGCTTTGAAGTTCTTTACAACGGCCTTTCTGTCAGCCTCATTATATTCCTTCCTTATTTTTGGAGCTTTTTCAACACCGGCTTCATCAGATTTCATAGGGATATGTGGACCATCACAGATGATGTCCCATAACTCAGAATCCTCAGCCATTAGATAGTCATGCATCCTTGTCTTCCACCACCCATAATACTTTCCATTGAATCTTGGTGGTCTTGTGCTAGACTGTCCTTCCTCCAGGGTTGGTGGAGCAGCCATGAGAAGGATCCTTTCTAGGTGTTAACCTTTTAGAAAGAGCTCGTTCTGATACCACTTGATAGAATGTACTAGTCCATCAAACAGTGTAGAGAACCAGGTTCTCTATTTGTTCCATTAAGTAAGATAAAAAGTAAATAACACAAGATATTTACGTGGAAAACTCCTCGCTCAAGGGATTAAAAACCACAACCTACCAGAGTAGGATTTCCTCAGACTTCACTCAACTGAGCAACTTCAGATTACAACCTATTGCAACCTAGGAATTAAACTCTTAATCCCTCCCCCTTACAACACCTCTATTGCAAGGCCTTTACAATAACTCTATTGCAAAGAACACACCTTGACTAACTCTAGCCAAGTGAACAACTCAAAAAGGTTGAAGAACTGTCCTACTATTACACTTCTTGAAAGCCGTGTAGGAATACAAAGTAAGAACAAAAGAGAAAGACTGAACAAAAATAAGGACTCAAAACATTTTCAGTGATTGGGAATTGGTCCTTCTGTTTGTTGCAGCTTTGTTCTTGAGAGCAACTTGAGAGGCGGCTGCTTGCACTTTGAGATATATGAGATTTTTCTGATTTTCAAAGTGTTAGGTTTGCACTTGTATAATGTTGTTTATATATGGGGAGCAAGTGTTAGAGGTGAAAGGGACATTGCATATTCCATTAGTACACTACGATTGTGTTCTTTGCTTCTTGCTAGTCGAGGAATCGAGATACACTACGATTGTAGGCATTGACTAACAACGTATCGGCGCGACGGTGCGGCAACACAACTGGTCCCTATCTGATTCCTCGACTTGGTTTGTGAAAGTGACATTTCATTACTGCAGCTGTGATGTTGCAATACTGTGTCAACAGCTTTACAACTATAGAGTTGACTTGCACCGCCTAAAACCTGATCCCATCTGGTTCCTCTAAAAAACATATCTGGTTACTCGAACTAGTTTATCAAATCATCAAAACTCAGAACAGCATAACTTATCATTTCTTCCAACCCATTTCATTTTAGAAGTTTAGGTCACGAACTTACGATTAACAAAAAATTCAAAATTCATTAGAGAGAGCAAAGAAAATGAAAATCAAAGTGATGGACCGTACGCTGCATGGCATTTCTTTTCGATTATGAAAACCTATTTTGTCCTTTCTCTTTTTGTTTAACTTATTTTTAAAATATCAGAAGTTTACAAAAGTTTCTTTCATTTAAGTGCTATATTTAAAAAGCTCAAAAGTCACTTCTTAATTATATTTTCTTAATTACACCTCCCTCCTTTACTCTTATTTATCCTCTATTTTCCCAAAAGTCTATCATTAATTAGTCTACATAATTCCACTTAAACTGCTACTAACTATCTAAATTAAACCTCAACGGAAGGAGGTTAGAGACCTTAATATTTTATCCTCACAAGCATCTTTATTCATGTATGGTGAGATTTATCTTTACCTTTCGCTACCGCATGTGCCAACACGCTTAATTTGATTAAAAGAGATTGTTTTTCTCTTATAAAAGTATGTTGGAAAATTTATTGCACATATACACAGAGATACCAATTAGTTGTAAAAGGAGTTCTTTACGCGTTAAAAATATAAAATTTATAGTTACACCTATATAGATTATAGTACAAACTCAAATGTTATTTAGCACAGAAAACTCTTAGAAGATGAACAATTAGAAAAAGATATAACATGAAGTGTTAATAATAAAACACATCAACACTTAAAATCTAATCTATATGAATTTGTAGATTAAGAATAATATTTAGAATATTTTTTAAATTTAGATATTAAAACTTAATTGAGGTTTTTCCGACAGAGCGAAGCGTGGGCAAATTCACTAGTTTAAATATAATGTTGACCATAGTCATTGTATTTTTGAAATACATTTGGTCAAGTACTAGGACGATTTTAACAATATAATCCTAAGTCTTTAGTGAATGATTTTCCATAACAAATATATACTCAGTTTACTTAAAAAAAACTTAGCAAGATTAATTTAGCCTTCTGCGATCTATATTTAATTTTAATATTGCTAGTTCCAAGTTCGAATAATCGAATTACAGAAAGTTGGGAAGGCTTTAAAGATCAAACGTAAAAATAGTATAATTATGTTGAACTGAATCAAATTGATAGCAATAAGTATACAAGATGTCACTAATTCGAAATTAAGGGTGACTGGAAAATAGTAGTGGTGTATGAACAACCTCCTGGGAATTCTTATGTCAGTCTCTTGCTAACCTCAAATATTTTGGATTAGCGTCTAGACTAGCATTTCATCGTTGAGTATTTTGTGTATTAATATCATAGGTTAGATGGTAAGATATTATATATGCTAATATATTTCTTCATCAGGTGGTTTTAGGGTCGTTTTATTAGAGGTATTACCAAGAATAACAGCGGGACGAAATTAAACATTTATAATTATCCTGTATCTGGTTGCAATTTATAATTCTTGTGCATTAATTATGTAGAAAATTAACGTACAGAGACCATGGGTATTGTTAAAAACAAATATTTATACACGTTTTATTTTTGCACACAACATATTGGGATTTTAGAACGATTAGCCAAATATATGACAACAATCATCAAATTCATTGATGATTAATGTATTATTCAACTTAAGGACTCTGTATCAACATGTGTAGTTGTCCGCAAAATTAATTAACAGTGTTTTAAAAGACATGGGCGTAAGGCGAGACATATTACTTATGCTTCGGCAGGGCGTAAGCCTCATGAGTATTTAACTTTTAGTATTTTATATATTAATAAAATAAATATATAAATAAAAAATACATTAAAATTATAAAAGAATAATAAAATTAGTAGGAAATTGTATATATCTATTATTAACATGCTAACATATGCACGAATTATTAAAAAAATCTTGAAAAAGTGAATGACTACCATGATGATGTTAGGGTTTTGCCCCGATTTTTTTACCATATTTGAGTTTTACTTTTCTCTGGAAGGAAAGTCAAAGTATAACCATAATCGTTTTACTTTTCCTGAAAGGAAAATATAATTCTCTTTCATATTTGGCTATCCTTTTCTTGGAGGAAAAGGTTTTGGACCTCTATAAATTGAAGAATCCTTCTCATATAACACAACACAATAGCATCGACAATGTAATCGTTTAGAGAGTCTGTTTATGGGGAGATTATTCACTCCATAGTTTTTAATGCTTTCTTTTAAATTAGGTTTTTAATATACAGGTCGCTTGACCAAACCATATTAAATATTATGCTTCTTTTAATATGCTTTTCTTTATCGTCTGATTTATCGTAGTTCAAGTTTTGCAATTATTAGCTTTCGCATGGCGCCCTGTTATTTCAATCCCAACAAGTGGTATCAGAGCCAACGGTACAACGAGGTTGAAGACAGGTTTAAGGCAGACTCATATCAAGATGCAGCCAATTTGACGATAATCAAGATTTTGGTCAAAAAAAAAAAAAAAAAAAGGTCTGAAGTACTACATGATGTGGAGACAAAGTTTTCAACCATATTATCAACAATCCTATTGTTACATCTTTAAATATAAAAATCAGTTTTAACCCATGCTTACTTTTAACGCATAGGGCTCTAATTTTAAACCATACCTATTTTTAACCATGACAAACAACAGTGATAGAAGATTATGTATGTGAAGAAAGCGAATCAAGTTTTGTCAAGAAAATCCAGGCCAAAAGGGGAGATTTGTAAGGATTTTGCCCTGATTTTCTACCATAATTAGAATTTCTTTCTTGGTGGAAAAGGTTTCCTAGGTGGAAAAGATCTCTTCCATAATTGACTAATACTTTCTTGGAGGAAAAATTTTGTATTTCTATAAATTGAGGATTCTTCCTTCACACAAAACAATACAGTAGTATCCACAATGTAGTCCTCAAACGAGTCTTGTTTAGGGGGAGATTTTTCTCTTTATAGTTTTTAACGCTTTCTTTTAAATTAGGTTTTTAATATGTAGGCCGCTTGACCAAACCATATTAAATATTATGCATCTTTTAATATGTTTTTCTTTGTCGTTTGATTTATCGTCGTTCAAGTTTTGCAATTATTAGCTTCCGCATGGCGCCCTGTTATTTCGATCCCAACAGATGAAACATAATTAGAGTTGTAAAAATGATACTCTATCCTAATAATTCAAAGATAAAATGACAATAATATAAAGTTATTGTTTTAAAACCTAAAACTAGATAACAAATTAATACTACTCATTATAATACAAATAGCCAGAATAGAGTTTTCAAAACAGTATCTAAAATAGAGCGATACCAAAATATATTCTAAGGAGCCGTTTGGACATGGTTTGAAACCACGGTTTCAAACCATGTTTGGACATGTAATTTGGATATCTTAAGTTGTATTTTCTCTTATAGACATAAAAACCCCACAAGTTGTGAAAACTATCAAAACATTCCCAATTCTTATACAATCTTACCAAATGAGCAAGTCATAGTTCATAACAAAATTAATACGCTACTAGAAGGCCTTTCTAAAAAATACAACATCAATTGATCAAACTTTAGTTCAATAAAAAATGAAAATTTAACATGAATAACAATGTAACTACTTTTTAATATAATCCTCCCACATGGTAGACATAAATAAAGGTTGGTGAAAGTTAATGAAAACCAAATCAGGATTTGCCCCCTAAGAATCAGGAACTAATCAGTCGTAGATCAATAGCCTCAATCTCCCTAACATGGTCTAAAATGAATGAGAATAAAAATCTAAAACCAGGGCTTTAAACATTTAAGATGGCCTTTTGCTGATCTAAACCTTTTAATCAGAAAAAACTAACAAAAGCATTACTCTTAGCATTACTCTGCTAACCAGTTCAGCATGCAGTTGCCTGACCTACTTAAACCAAGAAAGATAACTAACTCAAATGAGATGACATATTTCATCTTCAAGCCATTTAGATGTGACCCCTACTTGACCTCAAACTTGGCAGATTAACTTCAATAGTTTGGTTATGGTATAACTCCTCCAAACAGAGACTTTTCCATGTTTATCATCCAACAAAACCAACAACTCATTAAAAGAAACTGGTTTCAAAGTGGTTTTTCTGATGTCCAAAAAACGTACTGGAACTACCGGCTTTGTTGAAATCTGTTGAACAAGATATTTACACTTGAGAGATGCATACATTTATTTATTCACCATAACTTCCATTCTATTTCAATGCTCAAGGCAAATAAATGGCTTAAAAGAAAATCATATCATTTTATACTCAAATTACATTTCAGACCATTACGATCACAGTTCGACTCTGCCGAACCTTCTACAAACAAATTTGGACTTTCCAAATAAGAAACCATGATTGAACGGGACTTCATTCAACATATGCATACTTAATTGGAATAGCATCATCATTAACATACAAAACGACTCATTTAGTCGATTTAAAATTGTGAAAGCATTGTTAACTGAATACGAGCTTACCATGTTCTTCAAAATAGGACACATATTAATCATATGTAAGTTAGTAACGTGATTTCCAGATTGTCATTATCAATTAATATGCGGTGCGGATAATCAAACACATCAGACCTATTTGACTCAAAATTTAAACAGTAAGTGTGCTAATCGCCCTTGCCGAGCATATAGATATAGATTAACACTAAACATGGGTATCTAATTAAACATATAAACGGGTTTGATGCCTAATCTAAATCGGCTACCAATCAAACAACGTGATTAACACACTAAACGAACATGAATTTACAGGAGTAGGATTATCTTTGAGATTAACCAATTTTGCGAGAAAATATTTCAAGTAAACACCAAACGAAAAAAAAAATGGATTTCAAGGAAGCGGGGAAATTACCTTATTCGGGTGCGGCGAACGGGCGGGGTTTCCAATTTCCGACCTACCTCGAAACATTACCAAATCCGAACTTGCGTGTGCTCGGATTCGAAACAATATCAGGCAAACGAAAACTAAAAATGATTTAGTATTTGACTCGATATTCAGAAATATAAGGCTGATGAACTAATATTGCTTAGGGGTTTTTTGGGTGGCTGAAAAACTTAATATTCTCAGGGATGCGATGGCGGCTGAAGAAAAAGAGCTTAGGGGGGAATTTTTGCGACTCTAAAAAAAACTTATAATCTTTAGGAGGAATTTTCCAAATCGAAAAAAAAAACCTCTGGAACTAGTTCATAAGCCACCATTTATAGGAGGCAGCTAGGGTTTGTTCGGGTTTCATAAAAAAATGGGCGGGAATCAAGGGTCCAATTTTCAAATCGAAGAACGTTGGGGTCCTTCGGTCATCGATCAGAACCCAGCGGAAGAAAACAAAATCTCTTAAAAAAATTGTCCTCGAAAATAAAAAAAAAACTGACCAAAAGATTTCAAGTTTCACAAATGGACAAAATCCATTAAATCGTTTCAGATACAAACGGATGAGGAAGAAGAAACAAACAAAATCGAACCTCTTTCAAAGGTTGAATCCGGATGAGGTGAGTACAAAGCATTAATTTCCCTTCCCAAATCGACCATGCACGGTTTGGGAAAGGTGAAAGTTGACTGTTAATCTTGCCATTCTTGGCGTTAACGCGTGAGAGAAGAGGAAGGAGGAGAGAGGAAGGGAAAGAGAGAGAAAGAGAAAGAGGCGCCTCTGTTCAACAGAGGAACCCTAGCCGAAAATGAAAGAGAAAGGTGGGCCGGGTGAAGTGTAAAATGTGGGCTGATGACATGGGTCCTCGGTTGGGCCTAAATAAAATGGGTTGGCCCCTTTGAAAAAATGAGTTAACATCTTTTAACAAATCCTACATCCATATATACTTAAGTGAATAAATTACGCAATGCAAAGTATAATGACCAGTAGTCACACGGCGGTGAAAACTATATGATATCATAATAGTTGCGCGATAAAGTTTAAAAGTAAATAAATGCCATTGTTTAATTGTATAAAATAAATGCGATGCGTTTTATGTAAGACGGAAAAAATGTTAAAAGCGACTATTGCGATTATAATATTAGGTGCTTTAATAATGATGATGAATAATAATAATAATAATAATAATAATAATAATAATAATAATAATAATAATAATAATAATAATAATGATAATAATAATAATAATGAACAACTATATTAATAGAAGGCAAATAATTGTGGAAAAATATACATGACTATTTGCAAATAAAAATTTCGAAAAAAAAGGGGGGGGGGGGGGGGGGGGGAGGGACAAAATCGGGTGTCAACAACTTGTCCCTCTTTGCCGGTAATGATGAAAAGAATTTTCGGGCAAAGACGTTGACTTAGTAGCCTATTTTGTCCCGACTACAAGAAAACGGGGGACTATAAGGAATGAAGAAAATTTGAGAGAGTTGCGGCCGAACCCCGGTCTCCGAGTTGCCTACATATCTCGGGTTGCACGAGAATCAGGCCGCGTGTAGTTCCGGGATAAACTACCACTCCTATGGATAACGTATCCCGACTGGCACGAATTTTGCAAAATATTGTCCCAGTGTCGAATTAGAATGACACTGGGTGTTCTGAGGAATATGCGAAATGCAAGCGGAATATTTGGGGTTGGAGACGAGTGTTTGAGGTAGATCTTTGACCCTTGTCGGGAAGTCTGCTTTTCCTTCCCAACGCATTGCCCCAGTTCGCTGCCGAAGAAAAAGTTCCACGTTGCGCTAAAGCTCCTGCGAAACTTAAACTAGATGAAATAGTCAGTGAAAATAAATATCGAAAGTAAAGCGATGTAAAATAAACCTATAAAAGCTGCGATGACTTAAATAAATGATAGCCTTTGCGGAGGCTAATGCAAATGAGGTTCTAGGCCGACGATTCGTGAGAATGATGCCTTTCGGCGATGATTAATGAGGCCTTAAACCTGATATGAAATGGGCTATTTAAGCCGAATGATTTATGAGAAATGAGGCCTTCTAAGCCGGCATAATGAGATTTTCTTCCGAAACCCAATGATTGATGAAAACGAGTTTGAAACCAACATGATTCATGGTGCAGAGCGTTTGTGCGGTGAATTTAAAGCATTTGTGCGGTGCATGTGCGCTTGTAAGCATCTCTGCGATGCGGATGAAAGCATTTATGAGATGCGTGTGCGGTGCAAAAGACTTTTGAAGGCAGCTATGCAGTGTACGTGCGGTGCATTTGAGAGCATTGATGCAGTGCGTCTGCAGGACATTTGGAAGTGATAGTGCAATGCATGTGCGGTGCGTTTGCGAGCATTGATGCAGTGTATGTGCGGTGCGTTTAATAGCAGTAGTGCATGTGCAGTGCGGGGCATTTGAAAGCAATAGTGCGTGCACAGTGTATTTGAAAGCATTTGTGCGAGGCATTTGAAAGCAATAGAAAATATTTGTGCATCGACACGTTTGAAAAATCATTTGCAAGACTCAAGCAGTAATTTGTTGCAAATCTCGAAAATTATTGATGCTCGAGAGGCATAATTGTTATAAGAAAGCTCAAACCGTTTCAACATATAGTCCTTGCAAGGCTGTAAACATTACGTACTTTCTTTCTTTTTATAAGAAGCGTGGAATTACTCCTAGATAAAATTAATGCAGGTGTAAAAATTAGTGCGATATTATTTTGAGATAAAAATAGTGCAAGTGCGCGATTCGTACAAAATATTTGAGGTAAAAGTTGTGCAAATGCGAGATTAGTACCAAATATTTGAGGTAAAAATTGTGCCAGTGCGAGATCAGTACAAAATATTTAAGATAAAAGTAGTGCTAGCGTGAGAGTAGTACAAAATATTTGAGATAAAAGTAGTATTGGTGTGCGATTAGTACGAAAATCATTCAAGGTAAAAGTAGTGCGAATGCAAGTGCAATATCAGTGCTTTTTTTTTTTTTTTTTTTTTTTTTTTTTTGTAAAACTTAATATGTCCAATTTTAAGGCGGACATGCCCAAATAAATTAACCAAGTCCTATCATAAGGCGGACAAGCCCAAATTAAAATGATTAACCAAGTTCTATTATAAGACGGACAAGTCCTATTGTAAGACGGACAAGCCTAATAATATTTTAAGTTGGACAAACTAGATGAAATAATTAAGTCCTATTATAAGGCGGACAAACCTAAACAAATAATGAAGTCCTATTATAAGGTGGACAAACCTAAATGCTCAATTAAAGGCGAACAAACCTAATATGTTCAATTAAAGGCGAACAAACCTAAAATGTTCAATTAAAGGCGAACGAGCCTAAAATGTCCAATTAAAGGCGGACGAGCCTAAAATGTCCTATTAAAGGCGGACTAGCCTAAAATGTCCAATTAAAGGCGGACGAGCCTAAAATGTCCTATTAAAGGCGGACTAGCCTAAATGCGGTGGTTGATCTATGATTATTAATGATGCAGTGCCAATGATCTGGGGATCTTCTACCCTTCCAAAATTTACATCTAAAAGTTCCTGCACTCGAAGAAATTTGTGAGTTTCAAATTTAATCGGTATTAAGTTGGCTTTGCCCTTTGCTTTATGTGAATCTTGCAATTGCTGACTTGATACTGTGCGATATCCTTCAAGAATATGCCCCTGCGTTACTCAAAGAAAATTTGTTAGTGTAAAATAAAATGGTTGCCTTGCATTGAACACTGAAGCTTTGGCATTGGATCTGCATTTCTCGTGGTGATGGCATTGCAACAATCTGGTGACGCTAATATATTGCTCGGGATTTCGATTCATGCTTTTGTCGAATAATGATAGGCCATTTGCAAAGCTGCCCCAGTGTTGCTTTATGGGGAAGATGGAATTTTTCATTATATTAAGACCGTGCCCAAGGATGGACTGCCTACTTATCCCGAAGGAATCAGGTCAAAAGTAGTTCATACAAAGGTTTAGCAAAATTACAAGAAAGAAAGCTGATCATAGGGCGGGTGGGTGGAGAATGCTAGTGACGGTAAATCCTTTTAATCATCCTACTTAGTTCCACGCTTCCTTTTCAAATGTCTCGGTGCCAATCTTGATGGATCACCGGTAACAATAATTGCATTTGCAATTGGAGGGCCACCATTGTCGCACAATTTATTTTGTTGCACTCTTATCTTATTCTTTTCAATCATGTTCTGGATCTTATGCTTAAGTCTTTGGGCAATGCTACGTATGTCATGACCTGGAATATTAGAGTGGTAAGCACAACTCTTGGACCAATCAAAATCTGGCGGTAGGCTTTTAGGGATCCATCCTTTCTTTGGCTTCAGGAGTCCCTTGGCTTTCATTCTCTCAAATATGTTGGTTAATGACTCTTCAAGAGGAGTAAAAGTGCAAATTTTACGTGCTCCGACTGTCGTAAGCTAGACTGTGTTTGATCGGGTTGATATTGAAAGCCTTGTTGGTGAAAAGATATATGATCACGCGAAACTTGTTGGTTCTGTCGTGATTGCGGCTGATATGTAGACCTGACAGCTGAGTCGGTTTCTTTCTTTTTGTCTTGCAAGTTGTCGAATGTCTCAACTTGAAAAGTTGCTTGTACTGATGAAGTGTCAACAATTTTTCCTGCTCGAATGCCCGCTTCTACTTGCTTTCCAACTTGAATTAGATCGAAAAAGTCACGTAACCACGCACATAACAACTTTTCATAATATATGCCCTTTTGCATTTGGATGAAAGTTGAAATCAACTCATTCTCGGGCAATGGAGGGCGTATTTTTGAAGCTTCCAATCTCCATCGGATGGCGTATTCCTGAAAAGACTCATGTGGCATTCTTTCTATCTCACGCATATCATAAAGATTTGGACTAACCCCGATGTTAAACTTGAATTGTTCTACAAAGTCGCGGGCCATGTCCTCCCATGTGTACCATTTGCGAAAGTCTTGTTCTGTGTACCAATCTAATGCTAACCCAGATAGGCTCTGAATGAACAATTTCATTCGTAGGGCTTCATTTTGTCCAATTCCCACTAATCTGCTACAATAGTCTTTCAAGTGCGTAACAGGATTTCCTCTGCCATTAAAGGTGTTGAATTTTGGCATTTTGAATCCTGGCGGCAACTCAACATTTGGAAGCATGCACAAGCTTTCATATTTTAAACTTTGGATATTTCTTGCACGCATCTCTTCTTCAACAATTCTCCTTAAATTGTGAAGCTCTCTATCCGAGTCATCCCAATTGATTGCATTTGTTTCATTTCTCGATCTCTTGTATGGGCATATTGCTAGCTGATTTTGTTGGCTTTTTGTGAAGGGTGATGCGAGTGCAGGCGATTGGACATTGGGCGTGACTTGCAAAGCTTTTGGTTTAATAACGTATCTTGGCGAAATTTGTGGAGAAATTTTACAGGCAGGAGTTAGGTGAGGAGAAATAGTGAAGGAGATGTTTTGGGTTGAGCTGGAAGCTGAAGTTGCGTTAAGAAGAAGGCTGAAAGTATTTTCCAGATTGACCCGCACGTTTCTTTGTACCACATTCTTCTCGCTATCCTCATTTTGTGCTTGCACCAATCCCATACCGATGTTGAGTGATTCAAATCTCTTCGGCATTGTATCTCGTCCTTAATGTAGATTCGCAGCCAAAACAATGTTCAATGCTAGGCAACCTCTAAAGAATGCAATAAAACTAAACAAACACAACATAAAATGTTAGTGCGTGAGGATATGCATGGGGCTTAAATGCACAAAATAATGAAATATGTGACAAATTAATTCGTGATTTGACTAAGCAAGGAGAGATGACCTAAGTCGTAGCACGAGTGGAGGAAGACGACTTATCGGCTAGTAGGCTCTAACGCTTGAGCATAAATGAAAGAAAAGCAAACTATATTGGAGCAGATTTTGAAGTTTTGAAGAAAATTTGAAAATTTGAAGTTGGAGGAAAAACTGACTTATGCTAAACACCGAGGCCTGGCTCTAACTTGATTCTTATCCCTGGCTAAATCCGACGTATTTCAAAAATTTTGCCCCAGTCTTTAGGACATTTTTGAAGAAGATGTTTTGGTTGCATGCCAAAAATTTGCCCCAGTTTCATGCTCCTTCTTTGGGGGAATATTAAAATTTTGTAATAAATAAAATCGGGCCTTATATAGGCTGCCTACGTATCCTGTATCCGACAGGAAATCAGATCAAACGTAGTTCCGGTTGCATGCAAATGGGAATTAAAAATTCTACCCTAATATGACCGAGTCCCTATGTGGGCTGCCTACGTATCCACTGAGGAATCAGGTCAAGCGTAGTTCGCCTTGCAAAAGATTGGTCATTTAATCTTATAAAAGATCACGATTGGCCGAGCGCTTGTATGGGTATGATGGACAAACGGGGATTAAGAAAGATCTCGAGATCGAGCGCACGCATTTAATATACCCGAGAGTTGCGGGTTGCAAAATGTCAAGGATGAAAAACCTATGAGGCTGTCCTTGACTTGCAAGACAAAAAAAATGAAATTAATGGGTGCGCGAAGATAAATCTCGGCGACCCGAAATAAGACTGACCCGATTGAACGAGTGAAGACTCCGCAGAAGTAAAGTACTTGAAAAGTCATTCTTGAACAACTTGATGGAAAATGTTGAATAAATTTCAACAAGTGTCTTTTGATAGATTGTGCAGATAAAATTTGGACATCTACCAATTTAAGAAGCGATAAATGACAGAGTTTTGAAAGTAAAAGTTCCACGTCGTAGACCGAGTGCTAAATGGATTCTACGAGGCGTGGAGCTAACGGGTCAAATGTTCCGTCGTTTGAGACAGAAGATCATACCCGTAAAGGAAGGACACGGAAAAGCTCTAGATTTTGCAGTTTGATGCGAGACAAATCATTTGACACTAATAGATTTGAGTAACTAAGCGAATAATGATGGGAAATACAATTATAAGAGAATGCCTATTAAAACAAAGTTGGAATGACTGGAATTAACTTCAAGTTTTGGCAAAATGAATTTTCAAGGCTAGTTCATAGATGCGAAAAACTAGGAAATTTCCACGACGAATAAAACTTTCGAGTAAAACATCCCACTTTATAAGAAAAATGGGAGCCATGCTAGGAATGGAGGGATAGGCTCTAGAACTGTGAACGATCTTAAAGGTGCTCTAGAGTCGCTAAAGTGCGCTAATCGCGGAATAATTTGATTATTATTATTTTAAAATCATGAAGGGATGCATAAAAAATAATTAGAAGATAATGTTGCAATTATATATCAAAATAAAGAGACAAGCAAATATGGATTCAATTTTATCTTCTTTGAAACAAAGATGATGTTAGTATCACAATAAAATCACGTAAGAGCATATTACTAATAAATCCAAGTAATTGTTTAGCATCAATAATATTCAAGCAAGTATTGCAAATAAATTCAAATAAATCACTAGCATACAAACAACTTGACAAGTTAATAACAATAACGCGTGTTAATATGCAGGGGACCTCTTAATGCCAGAGGTAGGCCTAGCGTATATTTGAAAGATAAATGCGCCATCATATGTCATATCATTGCTCTTAAATTAATTAAACGAGTCTATTCCCAAAATGAAGTACATAAATAACTTTAAACTTTATTACATGCCAAATAAGAAAAAGAAAACAAATACTCCTAATAAGCATTGTGTCCAAGCTTTTCTCTATTAATAATGTGCGCCAAAGCATTTTTTCTACCAAAACTTGCGACCTTCATGGCTATCTGCATCACAAAAAGGTTAGTCAAACCCGCCCTCCTAAAGTTTAATTAATTTAGAGCAGATGATCCATATTTCGGTACCATATATCTTCAAATAATGCACACATAATATGATAGGCGTCGCTCGGGGTCATAAACCCACTTGGAAATTTTGGTAAGGTTTGCTAATGGACTTAATATACCTTGGGTATTAAGCCTCCTAGGTTCGTGCATGCTCTTAAAGAGGGTTTTGGTTTAGCTCTATCTTAATTTTCTAGGAGCGGGTTTCCTATGACGCAAGGCTCCCCCAAGCGGACTACTTGGGAGTGGAAAGTCCGTGGTCACGAAAATTTGCACCGCCGATCGACTAAATCCACAAGATCAATCCGACTAAAAAGGGTGTTTTAGTAGTGCACGACCGCGAACCGCGAAACCGCTTTAAGTGTGTGAATTGTGTGAATTTTCCAAGTGGAGGAAGTATGAGCGGAATGCCAATTTAATAAAAGCAAAAATATACATATTACATAGCAAAGACAAATAAGGCACAAAACAATAATAAAAACATTTAAAAGCATATAAGGCAAAATAAAGAAAAACAAACAAAACATCCAACAAATTATTAATTAACCTAAGTCTGTTGTGGTTTAGAACCTAATTGTCCCCAGCGGAGTCGCCAAGCTGTTATACCCCATTTAAACGGGCTAAATTAGGTACAACATATTGGAGATTCCTATTTTTTGCTTTGTTTTAAGGAGTCGCCACCTAATTGATTTTAAGGTGAATTAGGGCACCTAATTATTAACTAAGGTAAAGTTAACTAAACCTCCGTTAATAGTCTGCTTAATTTTCAATTCTAGGTAAGGGTTCTATATTATCCTAAAGGGAAGGGGTTAGGCATCCTTTAGAATCCGTTAACTACGGTTATCCGGCCAAACTTAGGTTAATTAATTAAAGCTAAATAAGGTGCTTAAATTTTAAGAAACGAACTTATAATGTTATTAAGATTTTAAAGGAAAATATAACAACGCTGTAAAAATATGCTAAGGCTTCAAATAAGAATGTTATTTAAAACAAGACTTATAAAAGAAGGGTTTAAATGAAAATATAATAGTGCCATTTTAAAATAAGACTAATAATTTGTATAGAGGAAATTTTAAAGTGTTATTTTAAAATAAAGCTTATAAACGTTGCTAATGAAAGTATAATGATAAAATTGGCAAAACATGATAATTTGCATATAAGTAGAAGAAAATGCGGGTTTGTGCACTATTTTGATAAATATTTGAAGCAAACTAAACGATGAAGTATTCATTAATTTTGCGTTTTAGAAGTATAAATGAAATACAAAATAGCTAACGAGTTTTCTTTATCCCTTTATTATCTTTTGTTAACTATGCTCGGCTGAAAATAGGTATGGTGGGATGAATCTTGGAAATAATGTTTTATAAAATATACTTCATTTATTATTTACCTATTAATGATGTTTCGAAATTTTAAGATAATAAGTATAAATCATGATTCCCTTTTAGCTTAAATATATAACTATGCTATTTTGTAAATCAATTGTTCTAATACAGATGCTACAGATAATTTTAACATAAAAAGAAGGAAATGAATCTTATGAAATTAACTACGGGTTTTCTTTACATTAACTACCCATTATACCCCACTAACTCATTAGAATTCATCTAGGTTAGGAAAACAAGACAAAGTAAAGGGTCAGTCATACACCACAAATTAAATGCATAAAAAATTAAAATAGGGGAGCGGATATAGTTTAATGGGCTCAGCCCATTTTAGAACATGTAATTGGGCTTAGCTCGAAGCCCTTTTACGGCTGCTGGATTATTTTGCCGTTGGGCCTTGGCCCAGAAAGTCTTTTATTTTGTTGCGGGTCGGCTGGACACAAGAGGAAGTCATGTTGGGCTTTTAGCCCAACCGAATGCGGAGGAAAACGAGTCCCTTGGACTCGTGCGCGGGGGTCATGCACAAAACAAAGAAAAGGAGAAGGATTAGTATATAATCAAGGAATAAGGTCAAACATACAAAATGTAAACTCAAGGTAGATCAATATGTTATGTATATACCATGTATATTTAAAAAATGAAATAGAGATAGGGGGAAAGAAAAGACCTTATAACGACTAAATAAATGAGAATACTAAGAGGGTAACTACAAAGAAAGGCTCAAACATGTCCGAATGTATTTCTATACTTTAAAAAATGAGGCCTCAAGTTAAGTTCTTTTCCATCGGCCCAAATATCGTATTTATACTCAAATCAGCGAGATCTATTTGCTTTAAACTTAAGGGCTTCAAATAAACAATAATAGTAGCAGTAGGCGGCCATAGCACGTAACAGGACGACAGCAATATTTCGAGAACACATCAACTCATTTGAGGAAAATACAGCAGTAGCTGCTTGCCTCGAGATGGCTCATGAATGCAACTCTTTTTTTTTTTTTTTTTTTAATCTCAAAGTGCAACAGTTTATCTTTTGAAAGGCTAAGAGACTTGCATCTTCCGATCAAAATGCAAATCATTTGCCGATGTGCTAAATGTTAAACAAAATAGATGGCATGAATTCACCCTCAAAAGTAATATAAACACACAAAATATTTTCTTAAACCAGCTACGAAGGATAGTGACTCTGAAATATTGAGAAGTTTTAGTATTTCTTCATTTCTTTCAAGAATCCAGTCTTAAATAATTTGGAAATTCTTAATACGTGCATACTCGGAAAACTATTCAAACTTCTTGTATCACTTAAGCAAAGGTATTTGGTGGTTCAAACTTTCCACCCAACATGGAGAAATTAGCAAACAATCTAATGATCAAACATATTTCTAGACACCTTAAAGCTTTATTTTACCAGAGAAGAAATGGTTCAGGAGCTTAACCCTTAAGACTGAAAATTGGACATGAATTGTTCAAGGAAAACACATTTAGATTTCTTTTGAATTTTTTTTAGAAAATGTCAAGAAATGAAAACCAAATCAGGATTTGCCCCCTAAGAATCAGGAACTAATCAGTCGTAGATCAATAGCCTCAATCTCCCTAACATGGTCTAAAATGAATGAGAATAAAAATCTAAAACCACATTCAAAGTTAAACATTTAAGATGGCCTTTTGCTTTATTCTAAACCTTTTAATCGAAAAAACTAACAAAAGCATTACTCTTAGCATTATCAACCGATTCAGCATGCAAAACTTGGACCTACTTAAACCAAGAAAGATAACTAACTCAAATGAGACATATTTCATCTTCAAGCCATTTAGATGTGACCCCTTTTGACATCAAATTTTAAAACCAACCAATAGTTTGGTTATGGTATAACTCCTCCAAACAGAGATTTTTCCATGTTTATCATCCAACAAAACCAACAACTCATTAAAAGAAACTGGTTTCAAAGTGGTTTTTCTGCTGTCCAAAAAACGTACTGGATCTACCGGCTTTGTTGAAATCTGTTGAACAAGATATTTACACTTGAGAGATGTATACATTTATTTATTCACCATAACTTCCATTTTGTTTCAATGCTCAAGGCAAATAGATGGCTTAAAAGAAAAGCATATCATTTTATACTCAAATTACATTTCAGACCATTACGATCACAGTTCGACTCTGCCGAACCTTCTACAAACAAATTTGGACTTTCCAAATAAGAAACCATGATTCAGACAGGACTTCATTCAACATATGCATACTTAATTGGAATAGCATCATCATTAACATACAAAACAGCTCATTTAGTCAGATTTAAAATTGTGAAAGCATTGTTAACTGAATACGAGCTTACCATGTTCTTCAAAATAGGACACATATTAATCATATGTAAGTTAGTAACGTGATTTCAAGATTGTCATTATCAATTAATATGCGGTGCGCATAATCAAACACATCAGACCTATTTGACTCAAAATTTAAACAGTAAGTGTGCTAATCGCCGAACTGAGCATATAGATATAGATTAACACTAAACATGGGTATCTAATTAAACATATAAACAGGTTTGATGCCTAATCTAAATCAGCTACCAATCAAACAACGTGATTAACACACTAAACGAACATGAATTTACACTGAGTAGGATTATGCTGAGATTAACCAATTTTGCAGAAAATAGTTCAAGTAAACACCAAACAAAAAAAATGGATTTCAAGGAAGAGGGGGAAATTACCTTATTCGGGTGCAGCGAACAGGGGCGGGGTTTCCAATTTCCGACCTACCTCGAAACACTACCAAATCCGAACTTGCGTGTGCTCGGATTCGAAACAATATCAGGCAAACGAAAACCAAAAAATGATTTAGTATTTTAACTCGATATTCAGAAATATAAGGCTGATGAACTAATATTGCTTAGGGGATTTTGGGTGGCTGAAAAACTTAATATTCTCAGGGATGCGATGGCGGCTGAAGAAAAAGAGCTTAGGGGGGATTTTTGCGACTCTAAAAAAAACTTATAATCTTTAGGAGGAATTTTCCAAATCGAAAAAAAAAACCTCCGGAACTAGTTCATAAGCCACCATTTATATATTTTCTAAGCAGCGACTAGGGTTTGTTCGGGTTTCATAAAAAAAATGGGCGGGAATCAAGGGTCCAATTTTCAAATCAAAGAACGTTGGGGTCCTTCGGTCATCGATCAGAACCCAGCGGAAGAAAACAAAATCTCTTAAAAAAATTGTCCTCGAAAATCAAAAAAAAGCTGACCAAAAGATTTCAAGTTTCACAAATGGACAAAATCCATTAAATCGTTTCAGATACAAACGGATGAGGAAGAAGAAACAAACAAAATCGAACCTCTTTCAAAGGTTGAATCCGGATGAGGTGAGTACAAAGCATTAATTTCCCTTCCCCAAATCGACCATGCACGGTCTGGGGAAGGTGAAAGTCGACTGTTAATCTTGCCATTCTTGGCGTTAACGCGTGAGAGAAGAGGAAGGAGGAGAGAGGAAGGGGAAGAGAGAGAAAAGCGAGAGAAAGAGGATCGCCTCTTTTCTTTATTGGTTAGAACCCTAGCCGAAAATGAAAGAGAAAGGTGGGCCGGGTGAAGTGTAAAATATGGGCTGATGACATGGGTCCTCGGTTGGGCCTAAATAAAATAGGTTGGCCCCTTTGAAAAAATGAGTTAACATCTTTTAACAAATCCTACATCCATATATACTTAAGTGAATAAATTACGCAATGCAAAGTATAATGATTTATTAGTCACACGATGGGTGAAAACTATATGATATCATAATAGTTGCGCGATAAAGTTTAAAAGTAAATAAATGCCATTGTTTAATTGTATAAAATAAATGCGATGCGTTTTATGTAAGACGGAAAAAATGTTAAAAGCGACTATTGCGATTATAATATTAGGTGCTTGCCGTATGATGATGATGATAATAATAATAATAATAATAATAATAATAATAATAATAATAATAATAATAATAATAATGAACAACTATATTAATAGAAGGCAAATAATTGTGGAAAAATATACATGACTATTCGCAAATAAAAATTTCGAAAAAAAGGGGGGGGGGGGGGAGGGACAAAATCGGGTGTCAACAACGAGCCACACGTACGCCTCGGGGTGTTTTTGGTACGCCTCGCCCTGAAACTCACCCCAAAAACGCCTTTTAAAACACTGCTAATTAAACGACCGTGTAGTGTTACTTTAAGTCCAATCAAATAACTATTTCATGTGTCTGAACTGACTAAGCTAAATGGATGTATTAATCCAATTAGAGTTCTATGTATTTGACTTCTTATAAAACATTTGAGAACGCTCATGATGTCTTAAGTAATGACTTTACCGAATGAAATATGTGCTAGAAAATTAAAAGAATAATTATTTTGCCTCAATATAAGCAAGTTCGAATGGGTTAAAGAAAATAATAGTAACGGATAACGCAATTTATAAGATGAAAAAAGAAAACATTCCAACGGATTTACACTATATAGTGATCCTATGATGTAACGTCTCTGAGATTCTTTGTCGTATAATTAGCCCACAACTAACACTACCTTGTCGAGATAAAATAATTCCTACTGACTTTAATTTGTTTGACCTAATTAGTGCAATCAACTTTGAGAACCTCAAAAGATTAATATGGTCCATCTCCATTTATGTCATAGATGTCTTGTCATTCAACTTCACAGTGTACACCTAATTCAGTCTTGTCTGCTACAAGGTATCAAATAGAATAAGGTATTCATTCCTTTCTGAATTAATGTATGAGAGATTAATTAGTTAGACGATTGAGTTTCGGTTTGATGAGTATTTATTTAATTAAATAAGAAAAATTATATTTATAGCAGATAATAGCCTAATCAATCATTTATTTCCAAAATGGCCAAGAGCTAAGTCTTACAATATTTCATCAAATATCACACAAGAAGCACTTAATTAAATTTATTCACTTCTTTCTCAAAGGAAAAAAAAGGAGGAAGAAGAAAAAATGTTTGGCATTTAATTTAATAATAAAACAATTGATGCAACTTTTGCCTAGTCATTGGAGTGGAGATCTGATACGGAGAAATTATAGAGATGCACGTGTTACAATTTGGTCAGTTGTTCTTGTGGCCAAATCTATTGTGGGGCTGTCTTGTGTTTTTTGTACATAAAGTAGCAAGAATAATGGAATAAGCAATAACTTCAATTATTAACATAAATTAATAATTATAAAACTCAATGACCAAACGAATCAGTAAATACTCAAATGCAAATATTACTTGAGACACAATACGAATATAGTTAGTTGAGTTTTGAATGCATCTTAATTCCTAACACCTGAAAAATATTCTTCGAAGATATATATATGTTGAAGATTGATAATATTGTTCGCACATCAAATAATATTTTGTAAAGGAAGAATTTTATTATTATGAACCAATAATAATGTCTACGTTTTTGTTAAAGCAGTATGTTGAACCATTTCCTCACACGATTCTAATTAAGTATCTTAAAAGATGAAAGATCTGTGATTCAATCTCTTAATTATATTGCAAATTATCCCTCTTCTCATTACTGGCAAATCTGGAAAGCAAGATGCAAAAAGAGGTATGAACAAGTTAATGTTTATATTCCTAGAGTAACTAATTTAATCTGTAATGATGCTACTATTATCATGCATTATCAGTATCAGCAAATTGAGAGTGACACCCCTTGGAGACAAATGATGTTTATATGTGAAAATGCTAGATCTAAGCTGAAAATCATTAGAACTCCTTGAATTTTTCTCCCCTCTGGCATTATTAAACTTAATACTGATGGGTGCTCTAAGGGCAATTCTGGGGCCAATGGAGGTGGGGGAATATTCAGGGGTCATAATGGGGAATTCATATTTGCTTTCTCAGTTCCCTTTGGTATCCAAAGTAATAACAATGCTGCTGGAATGGAATGGTGCAAAGATCATGGCATTAACAAGATCACTGTTGACTTATATTCCTCTTTGGTTGCCAATTGGGTTATAGGAAAGTTGAAACCTCCTTGGAATCTAAGACACACCATTGAGACGACGACAACAACAACAACCCAGTGGAATCCCACAACGTGGGGTCTAGGGAGGGTAGAGTGTACGCAGACCTTACTCCTACCAAGGTAGGATGGCTGTTTTCGAAAGACCCTCGGCTCAATAGAAAGCATAAAAAGAGGTCAGATAAGGCCAAGAAATTCAAAGCGATATGGAAATCAAAATAACAAAAGCGACTAAGCCATGATAAAGCAGTTTGCAAAGGGGCAATAGCTATCACGTATAAAATAAGATAATCAAAGTACGTAAAATAACGAGATAGTAGCGTAAATCAAAGCACAAGAACTTATATCGCGATAGTGCGACTACTAATATGAAAGGATAAACGATACTATCTACTAGCCTTCTACCCTAATCTGAGTCCTCCATACCCTCCTATCTAAGGTCATGTCCTCGGTAAGCTGCAACTGCGCAATGTCCTGTCTAATCACCTCTCTCCAATACTTCTTCGGCCTACTCCTACCTCTTCTGAAACCATCCATGGCCAACCTCTCACACCTCCACACTGGGGCATCTGTGTCTTTCCTCTTCACATGTCCAAACCATCTCAGTCTCGCTTCCCGCATCTTGTCTTTCACCGAGGCCACTCCCACCTTGTCCCGGATAGCCTCATTCCTAATCCTCGTCACTCCCGGTGTGCCCACACATCCATCTCAAAGATTCTCATCTCGGCAACTTTCATCTTTTAAACGTGAGAGATTTTAATCGGCCAACACTCCGCCCCATACAACATAGTCGGTCTAACCACCACTTTGTAGAACTTGCCCTTAAGTTGTGGTAGCACCTTCTTATCACATAGCACTCCGGAAGCGAGCCTCCATTTCATCCACCCTGCCTCAATACGATGTGTGACATCATTGTCAATCTCCCCACTGCCTTGTATAATAGACCCAAGATACTTGAAACTACTTTTCTTCTGGATGACCTGGGTACCAAGCCTCACTTCCACGCCAGCCTCTTGAGGTGCTTCACTGAACTTGCACTCCAAGTACTCTGTCTTGGTCCTACTCAGCTTGAACCCTTTAGACTCCAGAGTCTGTCTCCAACCCTCCAACTTAGCGTTAACTCCGCTATGAGTCTCGTCGATCAGGACTATGTCATCCGCGAAAAGCATACACCATGGCACCTCACCTTGAATTTGCCACGTCAATTCATCCATCACCAAGGCGAATAAAAAACTAGACTAAGAGTTGATCCGATGCAACCCCATCACAACTGGGAAGTGCTCTGAGTCTCCTCCTACTGTCCTTACCCTAGTCTTGGCTCCCTCATACATGTCCTTGATCACCCTAATGTACGCCACAGGTACACCTTTAGCCTCCAAGCATCTCCATAGGATCTCCCTTAGAACTTTGTCGTAAGCCTTTTCTAGGTCGATGAATACCATGCGTAAGTCCCTCTTCCTCCCCCTATACTGCTCCACCAGTCTCCTTACAAGATGAATGGCTTCTGTAGTTGAGCGTCCCAGCATGAATCCGAACTGGTTCTCTGAAATAGATACGTCTCTCCTCACCCTCATCTCCACCACCCTTTCCCACACTTTCATAGTATGGCTTAGCAGCTTGATACCTCTATAGTTGTTGCAACTCTAGATATCGCCCTTGTTCTTGTATAGAGGGATCATTACACTCGATCTCCATTTTTCGAGCATCCTTGCCGTCTTAAAGATGACATTAAACAACCTAGTCGCCACTCCAAACCTCGCCGAGCCCGCAATCTTCCAAAATTCCCCAGAATCTTGTCCGTCCGGTCGCTCTTCCTCGCGCATCCTACGAACAAAGACCCCTTAACCTCCTCAACCTTAATACTCCCCGCAATATTCAAAATAGCGATGCCTCTCTGTATGTTCTAAATCTCCCAACATAATGTCCCTGTCCCCTTCCTACCTTTGAGGAATTTCACATCTCACATTGCTATAGAGAAGCTAATAAGGTAGCGAATGTGTTGGCCAAGAAAGGTGCAGAGATTGAAACTGTGAAATGGTACTCAAATTATCAAGATCTTCCAAAACAAGAAAGAGGACATCAGATGGACACGCATCAATTTGCTAGCTTTAGAATAAGGGGATCCAAATCCTCTTTCATCTTTGATGACAATGGCTAATTTGGTAGTTTTTATATTCATTAGTACTATCTGGAGATCATTTTTTGTTGTTAGATTCATATCTCCATCTAGTTTAGTTCTCCTCTTAGATTTTAATTTTTCAGCTTCTAATGTAAAAAGAGTTGGAGATGTCCAACTTCTTGCTTACTTCAAGGACGTTTGGTTTTATGTCCCCCTCCTTCATGTGCTCAATTGTTGCTTGATAATATACAAGGTAGGGGCTCATGTCAAACCCCGCGCCACCTCAAGGCGGATTTAAAAGAAATAAAAATATTTTAAAAAAATCTCTTAATGATGCTTTAATTCGGGAAATTTTGACTTAATTTTGTCAAATCTAAAGCTATATATAGACAAAGGTGATGTGACACATCTCTATGGCCAGCATTAGTATTTATCTTTTTTGTCAAATTTTTGACTTTTTACTCATTTTTTATCAATAATTTAATATAATAATATCCACACATTAATAGAGAAACCGTTGCCAAGAATGATAATTGTTACCGACGTTACAACCTGCTCATATTCCACATTTATGGAATGACACTACGTTTCATATATCCCATTAAAAATCCCTGCAACTCTTACCATTCACCAAGCATTAGGTTTCTTTCCCATTCACGCATCCAAGTATTATAGAGGGCTTAGGGTATTTGCTAAAGAGTTTAGCCACAGCTAGCACCAACGTTCAAATGACCCAACTCATTGTAAGTTCATTCATGCTTTCCCGTCTTACAATGTTAACATTATGGATAATCAATTTAGAACTTTTCTGTTTTCACTCGTCACTAATTTTTGGATAACGTGTATTTTTTATTTTTTATTTTTTGCTGTAGAACCTGATTTTGAGGTTTTTTAGAGAGTAAGTTTTTTCCCGCTTGCTTATGCTTTATTTTTTATCTTCTAAGTTCTCATGTTTTTAAAAACTGGCGTGCAAATTATTTACAGAAAGCTCGCATTCAGAATATATATATATATATGTATATTGGTTTTCTATTCGGTGTTCGGTATCCACATTGGCCCCGACTAAATCCAGATTCACATTGGAAAATCTCATATTGGGGTGGAAAGCGCTCTTTAATATAGGCGACTCCGTAGCATTTAGATAATATATGGCTTTTTGAGAGAATGATATGAGGATTGAAGGACGTATCATTGGTTTTGATGAGTACAGGAACTTGTATGATGCTGAGGAAGTTAATGTGAAGAAGTAAATCAGAAAGCCATTGGCGCGGATTCCGGAAGTTATTTTAAAAAATGATTTTAAAAATAATGTCACTGCACCAATAATGTTATTTTTAATATCCGATTGTTAGAAAGAGGGTCTCATTGTTAATTTATCCGCGCGAAGCGGGGATAAGTACACTAGTGACAAGATAAAAGCAGACATATTACCACAAGTCTTTTGCATTTTCCTCCCAAACCAAACAGACCAATAGTAAAAATAATCCCACCCTCCGCCCCAAAAGAAACACAGCCCAAAGAAGAAACAAAATAAAATGCAAAATATTTGGAAGGGAGGTGGTGATGAGTGTATTAACAGAATAGTTGTTATAGCTCTTTTCCAAAGAGTGAGTTGATTTGTCAATTTTAAAACCTTATATCCATATTCTCCACCACAAAATGATATAATTAAGCACTAACTTCTTTATTACTAAATTAAAAAACATAGAAGGTTTGAGAATTAATGAGTCCACTTCATCTCTATTCCACAGTGTGGTGGAGCTTCAAATCATGTAAATGCTTTTTCAAAAGAAAACACATTAAAAAGTGTCGATAAGAAGAATTATTAATGAAAAGGAAAGGAATTAACCTACGAACACGAAGTTATTAGAGAACTTCTTTTCAAAAATTCTTCCACCCAAATTCTTAGGTTTTGTTTTCTTGGTCACTACGAAAAGTCACTTTACTTTCTACCGCAAAATAATTATACGTGGAAATTAATTACGCTCTCCGTTTTCTTTTACTTGTCCATTTTAGCAAATCAAGAGAGTTTTTTTTCCCCCATACTACCCTTAGTATTAAATAGTAACTATAGAAAGTACTACTAGTCAAATTTAGAGTTCCGAAGCACTCAAATACACCTCTAATAAAAGCTTTCTTAAGGGATGTATCAAGTTAACATGGGCCAAGGTAAAATGAAACGGAGGTGTACATGATGCTCTTGGTCGAAACTCAACTTTTTGGCTTTAATGCCTTTCTCAAAACTTTCAGCAACCTCCTAGAAAAAGAAACTCTTAAAGCAAAACCAAACTGAATCTGATGAGATTTTTGTTATGCCAAAAGCTTTAGCTTGTTACTTTTAGCACAAAGAAATATAAAACAAGTATCTTTTGGATTTTCCCTCTCGCAAACCCACGCAGACACACACATATTAGAGTGAATTATATACACACAACAGTTTTTGTGCAACAATCAAATTGATAGACTGTATATAAATGCATGTACATGTGAGCGCCAACTTAACTCATAAAACTCTGAATAGGAGCATGGAGTTGATATTTTATACAAGTAGAATTGATTTAAAAGCAACTTAAATCATGTAAGCATGCATCAAACAAGATTATGTGTTGAAGACCTTGGTAAAAGAGTGAACAAGAATTTCTCGACAACTACCGAAAATAAGAATTAGCAACAAAGAGATCAATGGCGTGTGAACGAAAATGCTTTCTTGGAGAATAAGTGATTTTTTTTTTAATTTGATTTTTTTTTACTTTTCTAATGTTTGGTAGGTAGAAAATATTATCCCACAGGATCTAGCAAATACAATGCGGATAGGGATGGGGGGTGGGGTGGGGTGAGTGTATGGGCTGGTTGAGTGGTGAGGGTGGTCAGCCGGTGAGGGTGGGGCGGAGTGGGGGAAGGTGGCGTGTGGAGAGGAGACAAACAGCGTGAAATGTCATTTATGAAACTTGTTCTTCATATTTTCACTAAGAAATTAGAAGTTAATTTCCTGATTTTTGAAAAACTTGTTTTCTTAAAGAAAACCTTTTAACCAAACTCGAGAATTTGAAGAAAAAATATTATCCTCCGGAGCTAATACATCTTATAATAACAAATACTAGCTTCTATTTGGGGTCACATATGTGATACTCCCTCCGGATTAAACAGAGTGTCCACTTAGTCATTTGCAAACCCCTTAAGAAAATACTAATTTCTAGATAAAAATAGGTAATTTGACTAAACTGCTCCTAATTAAATAGGGATTGAGATTTGATCACATAACACTTAATAGGGACAAATCTGAAAAAATAAAGTTAATTTTTTCTTGATTTGATAAGTGGACACTCTTTTTTTATCCAAAAAAAAGGCGAAGTGGATACTCTTTTTAATCCGGAGGGAGTACCTTTTTGTCCATTCTAATCCGTCAATATACAACTGACTTATTGTGATTTGACCATGCAACCTCCTCCTTTCTAAAGCATGGGACCAATTATGCAAGCAAAGGTAACAAAAGAGAATATACTTAAAAGAAAAAAGACAAAAATAAGAAGCAAAATCCCACATGGGTACACGCAATCCATCATCCTTGGTTTAGAGACAATGATGACAAGATCCATCATGACTCGTGGCACATAAAAATATTGGAAAAAAAGATGACTTTGAAATCTAGTAGTAATGTTCTTTGATTATAACATTTAGAGAGTACTAAGTGCACAATGAATTGGTCAAAGCACTTTCGCTACCCACTATTACAATTTTAACGGTTAAGTGTGATGTTTGTAATCATGATGATAATCAAACCACACTACTAGAAGGAGAGGTTTGTCCCATTGACATTCAGTGAGAAATTATCTATAAAATATGATTTTCTCACCTTATTCCCACAGAATAATCTCACTGCAAAAATGCATTTTAAATAAGTGCTCTCATCAAACACCGAGACTTTCTAATTTTTTCGTGTTAAAACTCTACTATTTAAGTTTTTCCCACCGACATTCAGTGAGAAATAACCACTGAAAATCTTCGGTGAGAAATCAGTGAGAAAATAGTGTTTTGTTAGTAGTGCCATGTCTAATATAGGAGCATGGGCAATTATGTTTTTTCTATTACAACTTAAAAGTAGAATAAGGACCACTCTTATTGAGATCTTTTGCATTTCTTTTGACCAAAATGGGGAGAGTATATGTTTTGAAACTCTTAAATATTGGATAAAATTTGGAACCGTCATCTGCCTTATTGTATGACCTTACCCATTTTACTTTTTGGTGACTAAAACAGCATGACCTAACCTTTGCTACGTGGACCTCTTTTATATTTTACTTTACTTTATATATTAAAGTAATGATCGATCATGTTGATAGTGAAACATAGATAAGTTCTGTACAGATGAAATTTGCAAAAACTAACAGGAGTCACGGATACGGTTTAGCGATTAATTAAGTGGATGAAAATAATGGAAGATCAAAGTTTAAATCTCATCGGAACAAAAAAAGTTAGATGATTCATCCCACCCGTCTAAGTCTTAATGAATAAAAATTACCAGATACCTATACTTATGGAAGGTAGCATGTATTCATAAAATAGTCGAAGTACGTGTAAAGTTAACCCGAACATTGCTATTATTTAAAAAAGAAAAAGAGACAGAAACCTGCAAAAACTATCCTTATGCATCACTGAAGGTGGAATATTGACTAAGTGGATGGGGGACCGTGAGGCAAATCAGTGTTGAGCTCCCCACCATAGGTTCAATAGGAATAGTAAGTGGATGGTGATGAAATGGAAAACGTAGTGCTTAACAAATGCAAATTAAGTAAGCTCATTGACATTGCTGCAAAGTTTTATTAGTTCCATTAAGGCTCAAATGGAAGAAAAAAGAACTAAATTATGCAAAACATCATTGCTAATTGGTGATACTAATAGTGCTATTCCCACCCAAAAAAGCATAAGTCAGAGCTTTTTAATATTTCACCCCACAAAAAGAAAAAAGGTGAGGGTGACTTATCCACACACAAAAAAATACTTCCCTCATGGATGAACTTTAGCGTCAAAGTCTTCTTGAGGCAACACTTTCTTAGAGTACTTGAAACCATAAGAAACGAGACGGGTTTATGTTTTGATGGGGTCAAGAAGAGCTGCTTCAAGGAAAAATCTGTTCAAAAGTTGAAAACTTCTATTGAATTATATTGTATTATATTGTTATCATTTGTTGAAAAACTTAAACTATTAGAGTCTATTCGAATAAGATCCCCAGTGTAATATCTTCAACCAAAAAAAATTAACATGTAAAGGTGGATATATTCCATTTTATTTTTTTATTTCTCATTCGGTGTTCAGTACCCGCATTGGAGCCCAACTAATCCACATTCGCGCCACATAGGGCCCATTCTGTACCACATAAAACGCTTCCTACCAAGAATTTTTCCATACTCAAGGCTCGAACTATTTTTTAACATAAAAATTACTCAACTTTGTTCTAAGTATCACAACGATTTCAAATTTACCTAAGGACCAATAAGGAGTAACATTTGTTTTAACCAAAAAGTCATCCGTTGCACCACATTCTTTGATTGTCAGATATAATTTATATTGATTAGACCAAGTAATGGCGAAGGTCGTCAGTGATCATTATCTTGAGTTGATTTTATAAAAGGTCATTCAACTTTTATTTTATCGTACCAATGCTAATTAAGTCGTTGAACTATTTTTGTAACATAAAAATTACTCAACTTTGTTCTAAGTATCACAACAAATCACTAAACTATTTTCTATAATAAAAGAATCATTCAAATTTACCTAAGGACCACAACAAGTGAGTAACATTTGTTTTAACCAAAAAGTCATTCAACTTTATCTATGTATCATATAAATGTCTCTTTTGTTTTCTCCTAATAATTTTTTTGTGATACTTAGGTAATATTGAGTGACTTTTCATCGCAATAAATAATTTGGTGACTTTCATAATACTTAGATAATGTTGAGCAATTTTTTCGTTTTAAAAAATAATTCAGTGACTTTAACTGGAACAAAGTAAAAGTTGAGTCACCTTCTATGAAATCTAATAACCCTCATTATCTTCACCATGTGTAAGTGGAAGTTGGATAAGAAAATTGAACCCTCACACCTCTTGCATTTGTTTGATATATGGTGCTTGTTCCTAACTCGATTGACAGTGAGAAGAGAAGCGACTGGGTCATCATCAACTACTGTAATAGTAGGTATGAGTTTTGGGCCATTTGCAATACGTTTTCATATCCAGCCTTTGTTCAAGATAGTTTCCTTTAATTTCGGTCCAAGTTTACACTGGAGATTGTACTTTGGATTGAATTGATAGTAATGTAATTAGTTGTTGTACACTACATGTAATTCATTAATTGGGGTAGATTAGGTAAACAGGTGGTCTTTTACTAGTTCGTAAAATTATGTTTTTTGGGAAAATTACGTGATAAGTCACGATACAAGAATTAAGAACATAAATAGCAGAACTTTTTATATTCTTCAAAAACAATACTTTTTATTACATATACAACAGTATAACACATTAAAAGAAGTATGTGACGAATGGGAATATCCCCAAGATCAGGGATTCAGTCATATCTTTTAGTCTTTATCTCATTTTTCCATCATTTAAGAGATAAACACATCATTTATCTCTCTAATTTAAGATAAACATCTACCAACGTATCATCTTCTTCAACCAATATATCCTCCATCTCCTATTATTCATCCCTCCATTCTTTCATTTTCCTTCTTGGTTGATAAAGTTACAGAGGATTTACGCAAGGTTTAAGGTTAGAAAAAGAAAAAAGAAAAAAAAGCCTCTTACATTGTGTGTCTAATTAGTAATGGGTCGATCTAGTTTTATTGCTAAAAAATCCACCAAATACATTTCAAAAAAACACATCTGAAAGACAATTTTATATAAGGTATAATTGCATATACAAATATTATTAGTTCACTCACAAAATTTTACGAGTTACAAAATTTATTATACAAGGTATAACATTTATTATATGAGGTATACAATTTATTATACAAGGTATAATAAGATTATACTAGGTATATAAAATGTATTATTCAAGGTATAACGAAATTATACGAATATTACTTTCTATATAACAATTTTACTGTACTACACATTTCCCATAGTGTTGAATCAGAACTATGATTTTATTCACTTATGAATGAACAATGAAACCATAGTTAACCGAAAAAAGACCAATGAAACCATAGTAGACCGGGGAGCAAGTAAAAAATAAAAATAAATAAAAAGGAAAAAAGACGTTGTCAATATATTTAATCAACTAGGAGGGGAAGTAGAAAGGGGAAAAACCGTCTAAGAAGATATCTTATGAGCAAAAATATAGGAAGATCACATTTATTAATAAAATATTATTTATGGCAAAAGCATTCTTTTGGAAGAGAGATAAAAGATGAGGAAAACTCAATTGTGAGTTTAGCGTGAAATTAGCACAACAGTCCCTAAAATTATGGAACAGGAAGAATTCTCTTATTCAATGCAACTATTACGAAATGTTAATCAAATAATACTGCTATAATTTTGTAAATATTTTTAACATGTTGCCCATTTTTTCCCCGTAATTAGAAGTGAAGATTAGAATAGGCCCAATACCACTTCCCCAACTCGGTTCACTCGAATGACTGTAAGACATCCCTTTCTCGTTTTTATTAAAACCTTGAAGTCCAGACGAGCTTGCGCACACAGGGGCGAATCTACGCATTAAAAATGAATGACGTGAACACATGATCATCCGACAAAACTTGGTATATATAATCCTTAAAATATAGTATATAATATTAACTAAAAGAACACGTAAACTAAACCGAAAACTTAAGCTAAGCACTACATGATTAAGTGTTGGGGTGCTAATCTCTTGGTATGGATGGATCGAACCCTACTAAATGCACTATTGCGTTTTTCTTTTTTCTTTTTCTTTTTTTAAAAAAAAATCTAAATTTGAATTTTTACGTTCGAACTACATCTCTCAAATCCCTGATTACTCATTTACCGCCTATGCGCACACCTCGACATTCTAGTAAAAACCTCCCGATATAACCGAATCAACGACTCAAGATGAATTTGAAAAGCAAGAAAAACTAGAAATTCTTCATTAGTGCAGCTAAGATTGTGCGGATAACATCTTCGTGCAACTCCAAGTTTAATCCCAGTTACAGTAAAGGGTATATGTGACTTACGCCAAGTAATACCTGAACTTTTAAGAACTGCCAACAGTTAAATTGTATTCCGCCATCCCAATTTATACGACACTTTCCCATTTGGGACGACCCTAAATGTTATGCACCATTCTGATCACAAATTAGCGTTATACAACTTTCACGAGTTTCTAAAGTTCAAATTTATTTAACCAATCAATCAAATCTATTTAACCAATCAACTTCTTGTTCTTTTACCTGATTTTCTCTTTCAAACTAAAATTTCAATTATCATTTGAACAATATATTTTCTTCTTCTACAACTTGTACAGTATACAAACCAAACTATCACGTAAGTTCCATTGTCCAGTCAAATTGTGTCACATAAATGGGAAAGAGGAAGAATTGAGTCATTTTGGAAGTTCACATTATATTCCAACTCTCCCAGGCAAAGCTGAAACGCACATTCTATATGCAACCCATTAGGAGAGAACAAATATTATCATCAAATTTACAAGTCATCCAGATGAGAAGTTCAGGAATCAAGAACTTACAAAAGCAAATATTATTTTCCTAATATATTACAGTCAGAAAAAAATTTAAATGTATTATACATTACACATCCTTGTTTTCTAGGCCAAAACCAGTTTAAGAATTTCTCTTGTAAGGCAATCTAGTAGTAACATTTATGCTATCTCTCACTGGCGAAAGAGAGCTAACTTTTACATGTAGAGAATTATACTAAATGAAAGTTCTATTTTCCAGGGATAATATATCAAACAACCTACTTTCTTGACAGAAGCATAATCGCTTTTAAGAGTATTAAATAAATTCAACTGCTTCACAATAAGAGACGATTATTTGTTGGTCAAATTCACTAACACAGGCGATCCTTTTATCCAAAGTCCAGACATGCTATTCTCCAGATACTTCTTATCAGGAGAAACTATCAATATCTAACATGTAAATACAAAGCGGTGCATGTTCTTTCAATGAATTTCTAAGTTCTAATTAGTTAACATACCATCAAGAGCAAAATCCAATCATTGCATCTAAAAGAAATCGGTTTGGCTAGGTAAATTACTGGACTTAAATTTAACATTTACCCTCAGAAAGTGACATGTTCTTGAATTTAAACTACCAAACCTTGCCATGACAAAGAGTTCTCTCACCATACGAGAACCTTCTCCAATATATTTCTGCACCAGTTCAGAACCAGAGACCCGAATGCCCAAGCTCAATAAAGACGGTCTGATGGAAGGGATGGGAATGTTATTCAAAGAAGAAGATTGTGCCGTGGTTCTGGAAGAGTTTGCAACTTGAGCCTGGATATCTATCTCGTATCAGCAACTAAAATTCCTTTTATCTATCCCTTCTTAAGTCTTAGAGCAAAATAGACACTCAATACCAAACGCTATATGTAACATTCCTAGCAGTCATATGTTTTCTTTTTTTTCCTAGAGTAAGTGAAGATTTTGGTGAGCTTCTTTCATTCGTGACCACCCTTGGGAGAGAAAATTTAGCATCAGATATAAGTCGGAGTTAAAAAATTCATGGTTTGTGATTTGCATTCAATATGTACAAGCTTGTTCAATTAAGCGAAAGACGGGAATTAACAAATGAGAGATCTAGTAAGTGGCATCAAAGTAAGTCAGATAAAGAAGGAAATGTGAACTCAGATCAAGAAAAATAAACAGAGAAAATTCGACTGTTCGATATGGAAGTACAAAATGTAGCTACAGTTGCCAACATTTCCAAAGTTTGAAAAATCTCCACAACTATAACACTGTTTATTCAACCAGATCTACATTAACCACTCAAGACAGTCTCTGCAACATAAAATTTCAAAAATTACAAAGTTTTATGAAACCTTACGAAGAAGGATCCTCCTTGCTGCCGCGACGCCACCGTCACGCACTCCTGAATCGGACTCATCATGGAACCAGCCCACTGAATTCTGTGCTGCCTGAACAATTTGTGAAAATCCTACGCCAAAACAATGTCACAATATTGTGAGTCGACCAAATAGAAAATTAAAAGAAATGCATCAACAGACACACATTTGATTTGATAGGCAGAACATTCAGAAAGTCGTACAAGTAGAACAAAATTCAGAGAATTCTATTATTTAATACGAAAACAATGAAATTCAAAATAAAATTATATTGTGCCCCCACACAATTGTGAGACTTGTTTTTATCTCAGTAAGAATACAGATCCTCATTTGATCCAAGACAGACAGAAATGTCAACATATGAAGAATAAAATGGAAAAGAGTTAGAAAGAGAAAATACCTCCGGAGACGGTTTGTTTGTTGTGGCGAATATCATGAACAGTGGCGGAGATTTTCCAGTAGAGAGGCCGCCCAACGTAGTAAAGTAGGGATAGTACCAAAATGCCTATCACTACTCTAAATGTTATCTTTGCTCTGCTCGTTGCCATTTTTAGTTTAGAGAGAGAGAGATGGCGTAATGATCAGCCACTTACTTTTGGGATCAAAATTGTACCAGTCGTTCCGAAACAAAAAGCGTTGACACAAGATAGAGGAACCACCTGTAGAACGTCGTCGTTTCCGTTTCGGGGAATGTTAAGGACTAGAAACTACATGAGTTTGACATACTCCCTCCCAAATTTATTCAAATGAGACCGAAAAATCGATCCGAATACATAAACTGACTTAATAAGCCAAAAATCGGCTCGATTTGATTTGATTTGATTTTAAATTTTAAAAAATCGATAATATTTGATTTGATTTGGTGTTACACACAAAAAAACCAGAATCAAACCGATCAATATATACATATATGAATATTATATACATTAATTAAATTTTATCTATCTTCTTCGAAATTTAGGGCATTGTCTCTTAGTTCAAAGATGTTCTAGATATTGTCTCAAGTGTATGTCAATTATTTCTTTAGCGTTGAAACTCCATTATCCATTTATGATAATATGAAAATTTTGCACCTCACTTGTGTCAATTGTTTTGCATTATAAAATACATCCTTAAACCCCCGCAAAAATCGAACTAAACCGATAAAACCGACAAAGCCGAAACCGATAGAATTTATACTATAATGGTTTGATTTGGTTTGAATATTAAAAAAAAATGACTTGATTGATTTGGTTTTAACCAAAAATTGAGTCAAATAGGATCAGGAACACCCCTACTCTCTTCGTCCCAATTTAAGTGTCTTACTTTCTTTTTTTGTTTGTATAAAAAAGAATACTTCTTTTTATTTAGTAAGTTGATAATTCAAATACCTTACATGTCAAGTTCAAAACTACAAAATTCAAAGAATATTTTGATACATTACATATATCTTTAATTTAGGACCGCAAAATTTAAAAGTCTACTTTTATTCCTCAAATATTGTGCACAGTCAATCTAAGACACTTAAATTGAGACGGAGGAAGCATAAGTTAAATATACACAAAATGAAAAATACATTTTCAAATATAGAGATATACTAACCTTTTTGGGACAGCCAAGGGAAGAAAAGAGTGACGAATAAAATTGATGAAAATTAATTTCCCCTTTTTACTCTTTAACTTTGCTCTTAAAATCAAACACATCTCCCAGTTTTAACTAATAGACGTTCTTCCCTTTTTTTATAATTATCTTTTTAAATATCTGTGTTTTTATTTTTTAATATAATAAAAAAAAGCTTTTTTTTTAATTCGTATACGGACCTACCTATCGAACAAATAAACCTTATTTAAAATAACATATCCAGTGTAATTCCACAAGTGGGATCTGAGAAGGACAGAGTGTATGCAGACCTTACCCCTAATTTGTAGACCCTCAGCTCAAAGACGACATTTCAAGATAGTTATGAAAAGATAAAATAAGAAAGTGAAGAAACTTATGCCTAGAAGGCGTAAAGTTCTTTAAGGAATGTGATGCATAACTTGTGAGATATTATTATGCAAAGATATGAACTTACGCCTCGAGAAAAAATAGTTTTTATGAGGACAGAAATTAAAGACCAGCACAAATAGGGACAAAGTGCAAATGACCCTTCTAATTTTCATTCTAAAAGTGGGTTGGGCCTGAGGCCCGTTTCCGCTGCTTGGCTATCCTTTCTTTGCAAAAGAAATCATTTTAGACCGAAGGCCCAATTAGTTGTTTCCTATTTGAGTTACCAGAAATCGTTTTGGGCTAGGAAGCTCATTGGATCTGTTCTGGTTTCCACAAAGAGGAAGTTATATAAATGCAAGTAAATAAGTAAATCTATATTTTATAATTATAACTATTAATAATATTACATAATCTACAATATATACTCTATATTTAGGGTATATGTATAATTTTATACCATAAATAAAAAAATGTTGCTATGAATAAAAGGCTAATAATGAGGAGTTTCTTCTATTAGTGATAACCAAATTAAATACATATAAAAAAACATTAACTACTTTTCTAAACATCCCAATATACTCATCTAGCATTAATCCGTAAAATAGTATACTACTATTTATATGATATATTATACAATTCCTTGAACAAGTATATATATTCTTGTACTTATATATACGTATCTTTCACTATTGTATACTATATATAATATTAATTTTTATGTATATTAACTAGTATATACTATATATAAAATAATTTCTTATGTACCGCACCCTTAAAGAACTTATGCCCTTCTAGGCATATATTGTTTATTATATTAAATATATATCTTTGACCACATACATTATTGTATATATTAGGCATATATTGTTTATTATATTAAATATATAAAAATATAAATTTAATTGAGTTAATTTTCCTACTTCATGGAAGAGAGAGAAAAAAATTGAATAGTAAATATGTGATGGCAGAAAGGAAGCCAAGTTTAATATGATGGGGTGTCAATTATTAATTAAGATCCTATTTTAGTGGTAATCCATATGTAATTATATTATTCTATCTATATATTGTATATTGTATACTTTATATGTTATTGTAGAGTACAATTGGTTGGCACATAGAGTAATATATTCATATATTAGGTATATCGTAATATTATATACTATATAAACAAATAATATTATTATATTATGTACTATATATGATATACAAACTTAAATATATATAATTTCTACTACTATATTCACAAACATTTTGGTATCATCTTTTCGAGCTTTAATATACCAATTTGAATATACCATATACTTTCTAAGCTATATTTTCATGTACATTGCTTATACCATATATCATATCTTTTCATGTACTTTTCTTAATAGTAATATATTCAAATAATTTCTTTTAGTCACAAAAAAATAATTGAATCATCATCAAGTGAAATTAAAAAAAAAAAAAAAAAAAAAATAAAAAGGAGGAAACAAAAGAAGAAGAAAAAGTCTTTTTAAAACGGTGGGTAGAATATGATATTTGAAGTTGATTTTGTTATGTTTATTTGGAAAATTACATTCTAATGATTTTGAAAGAAAGAGAAAGTAAAAAGTGGATATGCATTAATGGTAGTAACTCCTACAATGAATTATTATTGATATTTTAGGAATGTAAAAAGTTTGTATTTTTGTAATTAAGAAGTTAAAATTTTGAATAAGTTGTATTTATATAAAAAAAATTAAAATAGTTGTAATCTTTTTAATGACCATTTGAAAAAGTTATATTTGTGTGACTTTTCCTTCCAGAAAATCAGTTTGGGCTCAAGGTTGCTGGTTGAAATAATTTTTTGCTAAAGCTTCTTGATAAGGGTTAGCTCAATTGAATGAAATCCGATTTTGTTCGTAAAAGATAGCCATTTTTTGTATAAAAAACTGGTATTACGTTACCTACTAATCATCAAATTATAAGTTACTCCCTCGGACCACGCGATGCAATAAAATGTTAGATAATGGCAATACGATAAAATACAACAATAACGAAAAGGAAAAATGACATAGATTACCTATCTAAAACTCTTTATTACTCTATCCGTTTCAATTTATTTGTCTGATTTTGACTTAATAAGAATTTTAAAAAAAAAATAGAAGACTTTGGAATCTTGTGATCTTGAATTAAAGATATGTAGAATGTATAGAAATGCTCTTTAATCTTGTGATCTTAAATATGTCATGTGAAAAATTGGGATCAAAGAGTTGTCAACAAAAGGAAACTAACAATCTTTTTTAAATGGACTACAAGAAAAGTAAGACAAATAAATTGAAACAAAGGGAGTACAAACATAACGATACTTTTCCTTATTTATAAAACATAACAACAATTTTACAAAGTACAAAAAGATTACAACTACTTTCTAAAAAAAGCTTTATTTTTCAGATTATTTTCATTTTTGCTACATAAAATAATACAACTTATTCAAAATTTTAACTTTTTAATTACAAAAATACAACTTTTACATTCCTCAAATATCAATAATATTTGATTTTAGGAATTACTACCATTAATGCATGTCCACTCTTTCTTTCAAAATCAAACCCCCCCCCCCCCCCCCCCCCCCAAAAAAAAAAAAAAAAAAAAACCAAAATCAATAAAAAGGGCATGAGAGCGAATGTAATTTTTCAAATAAACAAAAAAATGAAAACCCATATTCCATCTGCCCTTTTTTTTTAAAAAAAAAAAAAAAAACCTTTCGTTTCCTCCACTTTATTCCTTTTTTTTTTTTTTTTTTCACTTTCACTTGATGACTTATGCAATTATTTTTTTGTGACTAAGAGAAATTATTTGAATATATTAATATTAAGAAAATACATGAAAAGATATGGTATATGGTATAAGAAAAGTACATGAAAATATATCTAAAAGATATATGGTATATTCAAATTGTTAATTTAACTGAAACGATAATAACAAAATATTGTCAACATGTTAAAGTATTATTTGTGCTTTTCGTCTTGTGTTATATAATTGGTAGTATTATTTTTGCTTAACGGATGGAGTATATGTATATATATATATATATATGTGTGTGTGTGTGTGTGTGTGTGTGTGTGTGTGTGTGTATCATACGAGCATACATGGATGGTATATGGTATAAATGTACTTCATAATAAAAATGCATATAATATAATATACACATATAAACAGTATATCTGATATATTAGTGCAAATGTAAAAGTGAAAATTAATTACATATGTATATTAAGTATACCGATATGTATAAACAATAGATATATACAATATATTATTCTAAGTATAAATTATGTATTAATTGTATATGCTATATTTATATCAAGTATACATCATTAATATATCATTTTTAAAAAGGCTATCAGATATGGTTTTAGCAGAAGATTTTTATTGGTGGTCGTTATAATATCTATTTTGTTTCCACACAAAAACAAAAAAAAAATGTAAAACAAAAATGTTTCCTAATGAGAAACTAAAATCACAAATATAAGGTATAAATATACTTCATACTAAAAATGTATATAATATAATATAATACACACATATAAACAATATGTCTAATGTATTAGTGCAAATGTAAAAGGGAAAATTAATTATATATGTATATTAAGTATACTATACTATACATATAAATATATACACATATAAAAAATATGTCTAGTGTATTAGTGCAAATGTAAAAGGGAAAATTAATTATATATGTATATTAAGTATACTATACAATACATATAAATATATACACATAGAAACAATATGTCTAATGTATTAGCGCAAATGTAAAAGGGAAAATTAATTATATATGTATATTAAGTATACTATACTATACATATAAATATATACACATACAAACAATATGTCTAATGTATTAGTGCAAATGTAAAAGGGAAAATTAATTAATTATATATATATATATATATATATATATATTTTAAAGTGTAAATTATGTATTAATTGTATATCTTATATATTTATATCAAGTATATACCACTAATATATCATTTTTAAAAAGACTATCAAATATGATTTTAGCAAAAGATTTTCATTGGTGGTCATCATAATATCTACTTAGTTTCTACACATACACACACACACACACAAAAAAAAAAAAAAAAAAAAAAAAGTAAAACAAAAAAATTTCTTAATGAAAAACATTATTCATAAATGAAAACAAGAAAAACATTATTCATAAATGAAAACAATCATAAATCACCTTACAAATGCCAACGTTTTCCATGGTGGAATGTTTTTCTAACTTAGGAATGGTTATTATAACTGATAAAGACATAAAAATTTAAAGATTTTTTTATAATGTGAACTTCTTGATTTCGGGAGAGAGAATAGGTTCCTTTTTAGTATATTATGTAATAAATGTAATAATGAAATTGGTTGTAGATTGTGTAATAATTTACTCAATTGCTAGCATTCACGTAACTTCCCCTTTTTTTATCCACGTTCATTTTAATATCATCAGACTTCACCACTTCCATTAATAGCCATGTCTAAACCAAATGAAGCACTTTGTGAAAGAATTTTTTTTTCCCTAATAAATCAGGAACGAGGAAATAGCAAAGGAACCAGATAACAGTGACTAAATCTAAAGGGGCAATTTGCAGGATTGCCCTTCGCTAGGGGTGGTCTTTAGTTTTTGCCCCTCAAATCGGTGGTCTTTAACTTTTGCCCTTCGCTAAAAATTCCTTGGTTTCGGGTTCGAACCCCTGCTCAGTCAAAAATTTAAAAAAAAATCGCAAGGTAGAGTTTGGATTCGTGAGACAGAGTTTTGCCTTCAAAACTCTGTCTTAAGACAGAATTTGCATGCTGTTTTTTTTTTTTTTTTTTTTACTGAGCTGGGGTTTAAACCCACAACCTCGGGGTATTAGGCGAAGGGAAAGACTTAAAGACCACCAATTTGAAGGGCAAAATTAAAGATCATGCCAAACGAAGGCCAATCCGCGCAAAAAAATGAATCTAAAGATGTGCATTATGTTGATTGTTATCCATTTCTAGTGTAAGAAGACATTGGAAAAACTTTTAGATTTGTAATTTCAATCAGAACGACAATTGACCATATGAAACAGGTTAATTAAAGATGGTGTCTGAACCAGCTTAAGCACAAGTACATATTGAGTAACTCTACATGGAACAAAACGCTTGCTTCCCGAGCCAAATGGATATAATGCTTATGTCTTGCCCTGTAAGTCAAGGAGCACATCAACTGGTGAAATAGTACTGGTACAAAGGAGTAGAAACTTTATGCTGCAAATAAATCTAGTTCAGTCTGCAAAGCACCAAGTATCTCGAGACTAAAGGTTGAATTTTGATAATAAAACTGGTTCTAATTATTTAAATTAGTGATTCTGCATTATCTAGAGTAATCACTTTCATTTGAGAACCATGTGGTCAATAGTTAAAACCTATTTTCACATAGGTCACTAAAAGCTGATTGGATTAACAATATTAATTGATTCAGAAGTAGTAACTATATCAAGCAGAGGAGTCCAACCCAAATTGGCCATGTTAGAGATATTAATACTAAGAAGAAACTTAATAACAAATAAGATGCAACAACAAATGATGAAAGAAAGAGATTGAGTTCTGGATGTAAAAATTCCATTTGTTCGACACACGCTATGAAAAGCGTTGTTTTTTAGAGTTAATTTCTGTAGTGATCCAGGTACAAATAGCAAAATAACTTCATACTCTCAAGATACAACAGACCACTTAGGAATCGTCTCATGTGCACTCAAATAGAAGTTCCAGAGAACTGTTAAATCTCTCAACTTCTTTTGTAGAAATTCAAAGTGCACTGACATGAGACTTCGGAAGGAAGTTAAATGATAAAGAGTCTCAAGAACCCAGAAATTCAATTCATGACTTTCTGCTCGAAAAAGGAGCCAAGATGCCCCTATGTTTGTGATTTTTCTTATTGCCCTTCGTCAACATATCGGCTCATAAAAGCCCCTAAAGTTATCTTTTGTCTCAAAAATACCCCTAAACAATTACAAAGGACCAAATATGCCCCTCACACTAACTATGGAAGCCACCCTTAAGTATATTTGGAGCCCGTTTGGATTGGCTTATAAGTTGCTTATAAGTTGCTTATAAGCTATTTTTATTTTTTTGAGTGTTTGGTATATTTTAAAATTTTGTCTTAAAATAAGCTCAAAAAAATAATTAGGCCATTTGACTTAGTTTATCTAAAAGCGAACATATAAAATTTAAACAAATTTTATAAGCCAAAAAAAATAAGTTAGACTACCCCAACTTATTTTTTTTTAGGGGTAAATTTTATAGGTAAGGTCTTGGACCTTTTTAATGATTTAGGGTATATTTGGATCTTTCAAGTGCTTGAGGTTGGGGTGGGGGGGCCCGGGGGGGGGGGGGGTTGGGGTGCATGCTTCAAATTATTGCACTTGCTGCTAAATATTGGACAAATTAGATGGTATGCTCCAAATTCTTCTCTGCTCATTGAAGCTTCTAATTACAGTTGACTGCTTCTCATTCCCAAGTCGTTTTGTAAAAATATTGTAATAAACTGATGGATCCAGATTCTCCATTACTTTTACTCCTTTTCCCTGCTCTTTGTCAATAATAATTTCACCATCTTCAGATTCAACTCCGGTAGCACTGACTCTTAACTTCTTGACTTTAAAGGTAGGTTTTAGTGCTGAGAGATCTCCAGCTACTACTGCTCCAAGGATCTCACCAATAAACACATCCTGGAATATTATGAATGCCATTAGTAGCAAAGCATCAAGAAGCTGAATATGTAAACTACACAGTGCAGACAATTATTACAGCGATATACCTCTGATATGAAGAAACTACAATGAATAAAAAACAGCAGAGGATAAATTGAGATGAGAATTATACCACATGCTGGTATACAGGATGCATCTTTTGCAGGCGATATAACCTTGACATCAACCGCCTCGTGAAGACTGCTTCAGGTGTCTTTTTCCCGTAGAGTCTTTCTAGAATTTGAGGGAATGCACTGACTTTCCGCTGTATACCAAGTGGAATGAGAGTGATATTATGTTCAGAACTCAGAACTGTTTTTGCAGCCAAAGGGTCAAGAAACATATTCAGTTCAGCAAATTTGTTAGAAGGAACATTGATGACATTTCCCTTCTCTGACTTATCATGATTGACATGTCCCCCGACGATTAGTATTTCCTGCATCAAAATTCAGAAGATAATACCTTTCACATTAATGAAAATGTCTATGATGGATATCTCAAGTTCTCAACCATAAAGAAAAACATAGTCATTGATATGACAAGGATTTACTTAGAGATCAACCACAACGGAAGAAACAGCTACCTAAGCTAAAGGGTAACTTAATATGTTTATTTGTGAAATTTGAGGGAGATGACTGACAAAGGAAGTTTACTTATGAGAAGACTAAAGCCTGGAGAAGGATCTGCAACTAAATTCTCACTATCAGGTCAGGATGTATATATTACAATTGGTTCTTAACTGACGAATATTGTCCAGACTCTTTCCTCAAAGACCACAAGAATAGAGGAACCACTTGCCTGTATAGCCTTGCTTGTATCCTTGCCTTCCAGAATGAGCTTTGCTACATTAGTCAATGGGCCATTCGTCAAAACAGTAATTTTCGATCCTGGATCGAGTGATTTCACCACTGACTCCAATACTTCCAATGCTAGAGGTTGTCTGAGTTCAGGATGATCAGTATCTCGAGGAGCTCCAAATTTTGCAGAATTTTCTCCTGTGTATCTGGTATTATTATATGGCTGTTATATCAGGAAATTTTCAATGGTACACAATGCTATATCGGATGATAAACATGTGAAAGGTCCTATAGTTCCAATATTTGTCAAATATCATGAATGCACAAAGGAATCTGTTCTATCCCCTATCAGGGTCGAGAATATACCTTCTAGGACTTCGAGGTAAAGAACGAGCTAAACCATACAGAGTGTCCGAGTCTAGATATCCACCGCTACCTTGTGGGATGACCTTGCTGTAGCTGCAGTCTCCAACGCCAGAGAAAGCAGTATCAGACTGGTTCATTGCGAATCCATCTCCAAGGCCGACAGGGATGTCATCACGGCCCATCATATGAAGCAAATCATACACAGAATCAATTGTTGCAGCATTAGCCCAGCCAGTCGGGGTCACTAATATAGCCTGAATGAAAGAAGCTATTTCACATTGAAAGGCATTACTTCCTAACTTAATCATGACAAAACTAAACCACACCTGACTCAACTGTGTTTCCGCAATAGGTTGCTCACAAGGTAACACAAACCATTTCTTATGAATGGCTAAAAATTCATCAGTTTTATCCCAAAACTGAACAAAATGGCATGTAGTTTTGGATAAAAGTTACACACAAAATGATATTTTCTGATTGAAGAAATTTACTGCAACTGATGTCTGATCAAGATAAATTATCTCATTGGCAATAGAGGACTATGCATAAACAGATAGAACAGAACTTATGGAAGGCCAATTTACCTTGAGATTGATATCTTCTACAGGTAATTTGAGGAGATAAAAGAGAGCTAGAAAATCTCCAGCACTCATATCCATATCAAACACAAGATTCTTCCCAAAATGCTTTCCCCTAAGATCCGGTTTGTAAAATACTTCTCTGTAATAAGGAAATTGTGTTGTGAAATTGAATCTTCCAGACTGTTCTGCTTGGTTTAAGACCTGCAACCAGGAGCAATATAGCATCGATTTCTGTGGTCTGCTGACTATGTTAAAACTGTAATGCAAAATGTCACAAGCAAACTTCAAATCGGTCTGATTCAGCAAGAGGCATGTACAACCAATTCAGACAGAGAAATTAGTTTAAAGGGTTAATACATAGGTAGCCCCGTAAATTTGTCAGGATACTTCATTAGACACTCAAACTAACCCCTGTTCCAATTGAACACCTCAACTCCTAATAAAGTGTTCGAATTAGACACTTTCGGTTCAAATTTCGAAAAAAAAAAATTGCATGTGTTTTCATTCATCTACTAGGTAGTTAAGTTAACCACATAAAATATGTTATCTCCTTTAATTATACACTTTCGCCTCAATAAGCCATAAAACCCCAGGCATTTTCCTTGAGGTTGATGCGTATAATTAAAGGAGATAACATGTTTTATGTGGTTAACTTAACAACCTAATAGACGAATGAAAACATATGCAAAAAAAATTCCAAAATTTGAACCGAAAGTGTCTTATTGGAACGCTTTACTAGGAGTTGAGGTGTTCAATTGGAACAGGATTTAGTTTGGGTGTCTAAATGAAATATCATGACAAGTTTAAGGGGCTGGCTATGTATTAACCCTAGTTTTAAACTTACATCCAAAAAGCTGACAAAGAACTCTCTGTCTAACTCTAACAAGCTGCTAGCATTTCGATTAGGTTTTGCTCTAACAGCAACAAGAACAGGCACTCCTCTTGGCTTGTCAACTTCTTTTGTATAACCATCCTGATAATTACCATCGATTTAGAACAAGTATGAAATACGGAAAGGTATAAGAAATGAATAGTAATGCAAGAATATATAGAAAAAGAAGAACACCCTTATTTCATATCTCATACTAGTTGATAGAAAACATAAATTATCAATGCTTATTTTGGTAACAGAAGAAAAATATTTCACATAATTTACAATGACATATTCAAATCTCTGAAGGGCAAGAAGGACCAACCTTTTCCCGCAGCTACAGCATATTATCTGTTACTAAGATGAAAACAGGAAATCATATTTCAGATAGAAACAATCAATCACCTGGCACCTGCCTCTCCCGTTCTTGACTATGCAAAAAGGATCACGAAGTCTAGTCTGAACATGGCCGCTGTGAACTCCATTTCTCTCTAAGTTGAACCTTGGAGTTTTACTACCATCAAAAAATGGATTTGATCCATCAGATATACCATATGGCTTATTTGAAGTAACCACGGTAACATTGATATACTCCATTTCAGCAAATTCATTTTCTCCTTGGTGGTTATGTAGTTTACGCATGATTGAAGCAGCTATACCCGACATAAATGGGTCCCACATAAAATAAGTCTGCGCATAGCACATTGTCCTCAGTAATCAAACTCGTGTTTTAAGTACGACAAAGAATTTTAAGTTCTGTAATCCTGGATCATTACCCTATAGAATTGGTCATCGAACCACGTATCACGAATCATTTTCATCGACTTGAAACAGTATTGTGCTTCGTAGGTGTGCTGATTCTTCTCAAAGGTCTCAAAAAAGTTTTTATTAACAAGAATGGTGTTTGTGGCATCCAATGGGACAATAGTAATTGGAATGCCCGAATGAATAACCTGCAAGATAATATAATGATGACAGCTCCCGATCAGTAAGATTAGAAAGGAGTATGGCTACAAATATCAAAATAAAGGAGCACACAACTAAACACATATGGGTACATGTAATACCTGATATGCAGCAAAAGGATCCATAAATATGTTAAACTCTGCATAAGGATTGCTAGTGTAAGCTGTAAACAAGTTGCCACGGTCACCACATTGTTGAGGTTGGCAAGAGGAACTGACATTGTCTGGACAGCAGCCTTTAGGATTCTTTGACCTTATGCCACCCCCCATTATGTAAATGTGCTCAACATTTTTCTTTAAATGTGGATTACTTAAAAGAAACGAAGCAAAATTAGTATGTGATCCGAGAAGAAAAACTACTGTAGGGCCAGCTGAAACCGTTTCAATCATTACTTGCTGAGCTGTTGGCTGTCGAAGAGGTGAATACATTCTCTTGCCCTATTTACAAGTTCCATAGGAAAAAGATTGTTTAACCAGAAAGAAAATTAATAAAAAGGACAAAAGGTGTACAAAGAAAATAAGCAATGATGAGATTATGCTTCATCAAGTCAAGTTTATTTGTGAAGAACGGAACTAATCATGTGCTCAGCCATTATCAATATACAAGCAAGACTATAATTCTATCAAATCATCATATAGCTCTGACGTTCTTTTCTTTTGCCTTTCCTGGTAAGCATTTAAATCCCATTTCTTTACAAACAGTTAATCCAAGCTAGCCGTGTTCGGCTATAGAATCCTCGATATCCATTTAGACCCGTCTCATTCTAATACTAATCAATCAGATCGCATTTCTTTACCAACAAGAAAAGTAGTAAACTAGTTCTATAGAACTCCTTAATAATTTACCTTACCCCAAATTATCACGACACCAGACACATACACATATTGAGTGGGAAGTGATCCTTTTGCAATCAAAAAGTTTCTTTCTCTAGCCCTTCCCCTAATCTCCAATGCACCGGCAGCAAGTGCTAAGTGTACTGTGGAAAGACTAGTCACAGGCACAACTTTGGTGTTTGAGTAAAGCAAGAAGAGGCCAAGGGTACTGAGGGAATGGAGGTGACTAATTTGGCGGTTCTTACTGAACTGAAGAAAGAAATCTTCTGGAAATGATAGAGATCTGTTTTTATAGGAAACGTAAAGGAAAGGGAAAGTAGACAGGAATATATGTGATGCATCATTTCTTGAATAGTCAGACAGGAAGAGAATGGAAACTCTAACCACGAATAGTTGGAATCGAATTGCATATTGGTAGGTCTAAAATGTTGCCAGCGTCCTAATGGTAGTGAAGACACATGCATAAGTGAATTGAACATCAGTATCGCATGAACTAATAGGTGGGAGGAAGGAAACTGATTGTTTTACTATATCCTAGGTCCGCACTTTGATGGATGTAATAAAGACAGAATTATAAGTTATCCTCTACAAAAAGGATTTTATTTGCGTTCCAGCACGAATAGCTTGTCTATATCTACAATGCAAAAAAATACCTGTGGAAGGAAGCTTTTCCGAAACCCATAATTTGAGTCAATGTCCAGACGTCCTCCACGACCCACTGGAATAGCTTGTCTATATCTACAATATCCAGCTGTACCATTTCCCTGAGGAAACAGTGAGACGTTAAAACTCAGAAGCACATTAATAATTAGAAAAAGAAAAAAGAAATTGGAGATGCATAATTAATAAGTTTGTTCTACATCACTATAAATTGTTTTTAACTCGCAGAATTGATTGAGAAGTCGAGAACAAAAAAAAAACGATCTTCACCTGATCTATCATTGGCAGATATCCACCAACATTTGGCAGAATGGTGCTATCAGGAAGTATTCCACCTTCACCTCCCATACCAACAGCAATATCATCGCGCCCCATCATGTAAAGAATGTCATACGCTTGATTAATAGCATGCCCTGCATCACTCCATGCATTTGTGCTAATAGTTACTGCCTGCAGGAAAAAAAAATTCTCAACTTATTTTCTCTATGAGACCTTATCTTACAAAATAGTGATACATTTAGCTCAAGCAGTCACAGAGGACTACTACCCACGAAGACTACTCCGAGTGCCGTTATGGCCCTTAACATACTTTCAACAAAATAAGTAAAGATACAAATACAGAATCTTCGAACAATCTTTACATGTGTTTTATGAGTAACAGAAAGACAATGATAAATATCTTCAAAACGAATAGGATTACAACCTTAGCAGAGTAAATGATCCGTCATGAAAGCCAAGATAAGTTACTCTCATCACAAACTTACTGTTGCTGTGGTCCAATAAAATGATTACTTAACTTCTTAAAAAATGACTATTGTTCAAAGAACAATTCTACTTAGAGAATGCGAACAATTTACTTCAGTCTCAACTAGAAGGAGCTCTTGATACGTACACAACCTTTAACATGAGGTATCGTACAACAAACACATTTTACACATACAGGTTATGTAAAGTCAGAGGGATCAGCATAGCTGATATCTCTATCTCAATCTCAAGACAAAGGAACAAGAAAGAGAACCATCAGCAAACATGAATTAATTTCCCAAATGGTCTCTCAACTTAATGAATTTATCTAGTAAAGTCACTTTTCTTGTTTTGTATCAAAAAAAGTCACTTACCTGTTCACTTGTTTCTTCAAAAGTCATGCACGTTGATAAGGAGTATAAGAACCACCAAAAAACCCCTCTTGTTATATAAAAAGACAATATTATCCATTTTATACATCCGTCAAATATATTGTTCATAGGTTGTACGTAAAGACTTCAGGCTCAACCACCCCCCTGCACCCCTTCCAGGTTCAAAGTAAAACCTTACCATTAAAAAAGAGTCATATTTTAAGATATACTATTTACAGTGCAATAAGTTTTTAACTCATTCAATCTAATTTTGGTAGCCAAAAAAACCTCTTTGGGATTTAAATTAATATCAAAACTGTAAGCACTGTCCCTTCCCATTACTCTAAACATTTGTCCCAAATATTTGAGTTTTCGTTATTATTGAATTTAAAAACAATATAGATTATAGAAGTTATTAGTACTTTATCATTGTATTTTTAAAAATGTTCAAAACTCTATACTAGTATACTTGCTAATAATTACGGAAACACAGTATCACTTAAATTACTTCAGAATAATAAGAACAAAAAATTGACATAAGAGTATACATCTTAATTTTGTTCGCTTAATATATATGTTGTAATCTATTTCTTTTCTAAGAAAAGAAATTTTCTTTTGGAATATAAATAATCAATCTGAAAGAACGAAATAATTCTCAAGTAATGGCATTTGAGGCATAATTAAATACCTAGTGCTAGATATTAAATACAATTTGAGGGATGGTAAAACCGTCTTCTTGTATAAAAAGTGACTTTTCAGTGATGCATGACTTTTGGAGAAAGAAATGAATAGTTGAATGACTATTTTAACACAAAACAAATACAAGTGACTTTGTTAGATAAATTCACTAAGTTGAATTGACCTTTTGAGAAATAACTCCAATAAACAGACTACAAATCTTCTTCCTTTTTTTTTTTTTTTTTTTTTTTGTGTGTGTGTGTGTGTGTGGGGGGGAGGCGTGGGGAGTGACATACATTGTGGAATATAGAGTGAAGTGAGAATGAGAAAGCAAACCTGCAAGTTGATTTGGGATCTGTTAAGCTTCAAAAGGTACAACAAAGCAAAGATATCATCAGTGGCCATGTCTGTATCCAAAAGAATCCTACTTGGGCCATGACCCTTCACCCCATTCCACATATTGGACCCAAATATTGAAATTATAATCATCATCAAAGCAACTCTACGTAACAATCCAAGAAACAGCATTGCTTCTTTCTCTTTCATAACTACAAAAGATTAAATCTTTTTGTGGGTTTGATGCAGAAAACTAAATTGATAAATGGGTAGCACTTCTCCACTTTCAAAACAAGTGTTTGTTAAGCTGACTCTAGAGTCAAGATTAATAATAAAAAATTACTCTAAATTTTATATTATGTATTTTAATATCTAAAAGATTCTTCTTACATTGTAACAATATTTTATTTTCAAGAGTATCTGTTGAAAATCATCTTCTCGAGTAAAAGAAAAACTGCAATAAAACATCAACATAAACGACAAGAAGAAAATTTCTCAGATTTACAACCCTTATCAAAAATTCTTTGGGAGTTCTATGTGGAAACTAATTCGTTTTTTTCTTAATATTTTTTTATTTATTTAACCCCTCCTCAAGAGCTTCCCTTTTTGCTGCCTTGGTGGCTCAAACCCATAATTTAGGTTGGAGGTAGATAACGTTTACTATCTAAGTAACCCCTCTTGTCAAACTAATTTGTTCGGAAGCCCTTTGAAGATAACTTTTTAGCTGTTTTTCATAATCACTGAAAATCATTAGCCACTTTTCCACAACTTTCTTCTAAAAAAAAAAAAAAAAAAAAAAAAAACAGAATCGACAAAATTGAACATTGTACTCTATGATCTGAAGTTACACAGGAAAGGAATATGGGGATGAGCAAAAAACAATATGAACAAGATCTAAAAATTTGTTAGAGCTTCTTTTTGAGTCATCTTGACTAAGTTGGGAGTCTAGCTCAATTTGCACATTATCAAAGCCATGATTCATGTATGAACTCACTTTTATGATCTAATGAAAGATTCATATGTCAAATTGTCAAAATCAGAACTAGTTTTGAGAAGGAAATATAGATTGATTGAATGATTTAACCTCGTGCGCAGGAATATATTGCGAGTTTGCGACTAATTATGGTGAATAATAAAAGTTCATGCACAAAAAGTACTACATGACATACATTTGATTATTAGGTGAATGTAAATGTAATTTTTTACAGGAGTCTCTCACAAAATCTTTAACAACTCTTTGTAATATTAACTCATAAGAATCACAGTACAATACACCCTTTTCACATAATAGTACTAACAGTCTCTGTTGAGTATGCCCAACTAGGCAACCATTAGGATTTGAACTCGTGAAATTACAGTTCTGACCTATTGGCCATTGGACTATCCCGTTAGGGACAACGGAAGTATAGTGATGCAAATTTACACATGTACATGTGCGTAACATATCTATAGCAGAACATCTGCCAATGCAGAAAGGACATGGACATATTTGAGCTTTGCAAATTTCAATCAGTGTACTCCAAAAACATCTTTCTGCATGCAATTTAAGATCGCCTCCATCGTCTGGCCCGCGGCTTCACTGGCAATGGGCTTGTACCAGTACCAGGAAACTCCCAGTTAGCACTGATACCGTCCCATGTAGAGCTAACGAGCATAGGGTGGTAAGGATGCCAGTTGCAATCTCTCACCGGTTCCTGATGGTAATCAAGTTTTGCAACCTGAGCTTCACTCACCTACACATGGAATGAATGATGGTATCCAAGATTTTATTAAGTCCCTTGCTTCCAAAACAAAATTTAATGCTCCCAAAATATATGCACAAGCTGGCCCAGCCACCACACATTATCCAAAAAAAGAAAAAAGAAAGTAGATCTATCACTGGAAGTGACTAGATATACGGCATAGTAGACATGCAATTCGTGGAAAGACTGATATTTTCTTCATGCTCAAAACTACCTAATCAAATGGGAAATTTCCTGAACCCTGACTAGCAAACATTTTTCCTATCATTGGTCATCAAGTTAGAGAAAAGGGAGTTCAAGACCGTAGTTCCACCATTCTATCAGATTATCAAGCCATCAGAAATTGGCCTAAGAGATCCAATCACTCAAAGCTGCAGAAACCCCAAGCTACTAGGAGAATGTATTATCCAAGTCCTCAAAGCACTTAGCAGATTGAGACAAAAGATTCACTAGCTAATGACCCTAATATATCAGCTTATAATCTATGAAGCAACAAAGTAGGATGTTGAAAAGAAAATGAGCAAAATCAAATAAGGGGATAAAACTCCAAGCATACCACATCATAGATATAAACAGAAGAATCGCTTGATCCAGTGTAGATGAACTTTTGCCCTGTGCTGCAAATTAAAACTGTCGCAGATTAGACGACTGTCCTACAGATAGCATCAAATAGCAGAATCAAACATAAAAAAGAAACACTATTACAACACGACTCGCAGGTTTAATAATTCATGAATCATGATAAAGCTAGTCATACTTAAAACTGAAGTAGTTCCTCATATTAACTGTTGATTATACCAAGAAAATATTAGCTATTTGTCTTAGGTCAATATGTCTCACGAAAACCATGAAGTTGAGAAAATCAACACAAGCAACAAAAGTGATTCCAATTACATGACTACTAGACATCAATTGAACACCTCAAAAACTTAAGCATTCAAAATCTGGAAAATCTTGAGCCGCTGCAGAGAAACAATTATGAAATGCAGAGGCACTTAAAATTCCAAAGCTGACAAAGTATACTTATAGCGGCAAGAAAGTTGGCTACAATTCTTATCGGGAACATGTTTTAGCAAAGAAAAACTTGACAGGTGTTAAGAACACCATGAACCACCAACCTATGTGCAGGAGAGAAATAACAGCGTATAAGAGTGCGCAAGACTGAGTGGCCTTTATAAGTAGACAATGACAGGTCATGTGGGTGTCTCTTGTTTCTAACATGCTCCGGGTAGTCCATCCATCTGTAGTCCCAGTCATAACTTCTAGGCCTTGGGGAGCTACATAAAAGAAAGTAGCATTATTAGCAGTGCCAATGAGATCTTATAGAACAATTCCAGTGACAATCATTATAGAACAATTCCAAATAAGTTAAACCAATAAACCCACGCTCTGCACAACACTCTCAAATATTTCTATGTGATGAAGGGGAAAGCAAATTAATCATGGAAGGTATTCCCCCATGACTTAGGACCTGAGGTGTTTTTAGTAACGGAAAAGGGCCAAATATACCCCTGTACTATTGGAAAATGGCCAAATATACCCTTCGTTATACTTTGGGTCCAAATATACCCCTGTTGTTAAACTATTGGTTCAAATAGACCCCTCCACCGTTAAAGTTGTCCAATGTGGACTTCTAATCCTACGTGTCACTAACATTTGATGATGTGGATGCCATGTGGCATGTGCGGGGCGACTGATTTCAGGGAATTGGCATCAATGGTCTCCAAAAGTCACATAGCACCAGGGGCGGAGGCACATGTGTTGGAAATAAACCTGCCACAGAAATAATATTCAGGGTAATAAATGCGAAATAATAACGTAGCACCGAGATACGGTTAATCAACAAGAATAAAATGAGCGATAATAACACCAAGATTTTTACGTGTAAACCCAAAAGGAAAAAAACCACGGGCTGAGAGGAGCACCTGATATCACTATAATGAGGAATTTTACACCGGTGATCCCGAGTACAATACTCCAAAGACCACTACATGACGCCAAGCGGTGTCACCCGACACAACTTGGCCGGAAATATTTTTATTTATATATACATAAATAATACGCAAACCAATGTCACACCCCAACCTTGGGGGTGTGGCCGGCACTCGGCACCCGAAGGGCCGAGCGAACCAACTGTGATATCTAAACTCTGTAACGTGAATCATAGGCCGACGAGGCCACTGAATAACAATAGTAAGAAGTATATCATAACAACCTGCAAGCAGAAAAGGCCCAGCAACACATATATGCATAATTAGGGCCGACAAGGCCACAACCAAGAAAGACAACTAGTCAGAAGGCCGACAAGGCCAAACACAATACCTGTACACTGACTGATAGTCCGTAAACCTCCAAGAGCACTAATATGCATCAACCGATCGGGACAGTGGCCCCGACGTACCCATAGCCATACTCTCTCTATATATATGCGTACGCATCCTATTTAATGACTTTGACCAACAACTCGGAGAAATCGAGTGCGAACATCCTATTTGAACTTTGGTATCCTATTGAGAAATGTACAACAATCCGTCTACCGTACTGTGGGCATGATCACGAGCGCAAAATGCGTCAGTACGAAAGATTTACCGAATATGTGAGGCAGTAAGCATAAACATAACATAAGCATAACAGATACAAATAACTTGGGAAAAGATGTAGAGACAACCTGAAACTCTGAACGAGGCCACTGAGGGCGACCATAATCATGACATAAATGTAAATGCATACCCGTAAAATCATTCCTCACTGTGGAGGCATATATCATATCATATAAACAATAATAAATCCTTACGTAGGGTGAGCTCATCATCATAACATCATCTCTCATCCCAATCGATCGGTGACAATGCACAGCTACGTGCCTACCCGGCCGCCTACAACACGGCTCGGTAAAGAAAGAAATACATCTAGGTGCACATATAAGTGCCTACCCGGACTATAGCGCGGCTCGGTAATGAAAATAAATACATATATATATGTACAATGAAAGACTGACCTCAGAAGAAATATCATGGAAAGAGTCGGAGTGACCTATCGTCGTTATCCTCCGACTATCATTATTGTCGCTACGTTTATCATTATTTGATCATTAGGCCTAAGAAGTAAAACATCTTGTTATGAATTGTTCACGAAGCCAAAGTTAGCCAAACTTTTATGAAATATGATCGACACAACTTTTATCGGAAAGAGTGTGCCAACGAGAGGTTTGTCACCTTGGAGCAATAGAAAAGAAGATAAGGATTAACTCAATTAAAGGAAATACAATCAACTCAACTTTGATGTGAAGAGTACCATAACTAATATCATTCTTTATTCGATAAACAAGAGGGATACGAAATGTGAAAGGTACTTCAATACAAGCTATTCATGAGAAAAGGGTAAGCTTAACCATTTGGGGACATAATCAACACAAGTTGAACGAAAAGTCTTTTAATCGATGGCTAAAAGGAGATGTGGACCATAATTTGGTACAAGTCATAGATGAAGTATGTGTCGACTCAATTATCATAGAACGCGATCGATCCAAGTTAACGGAACAAATTTTTCAATGAAAGTCATTTGAAATCTAGTCATGCCACAAAGAGAATAGAAAGCCCTACATACCTCGTCGATGGAGTTATATATGTTTCCCGAGTCCTCGAGTGCCTTATGAAGGATTTCCTACATAATACGGACTATTCAAGATCAAAACCAAGGTCATAGCTTATAGAAATCTTCATTTAGACATTAAATCGAGCAACTCATGGGCGTGAATTTATAGGCCTTTTTGTAGCGTAATTTCCTCGTAAAACGCTACCAAATTCTACTTTTCTACTCCTCCTCGTCAATATCCATATCAACACAGCTCCAAACAACACGTTAAAACCACATAAAACAGCCCAACTATCAAGCCAAGTCCATAAGAGTTCACAAGAATTGTCAAAGCTTATTCTATGGGGTTTTCACCAAATTTCTAGGTTTAATTACTTGTAGAAGTTCAAAGAGATCAAAAGGAAGTTAAAATATACCTTAGATGATCAAAATCACTCCAAACTCCAAGTTACTTCAAGGTGAAGTTCTTATCCGAGAAGCAAATTAGCGAAGAAATCACAATTCCGTAATTGCCATGGTTTTCTCCATGTTGAAGTTGTTTGATTTGCTTTAAGGAGTGTTTGTGATTGATGGGAGAAGTTTGAGAATATTGCTTAGGGTTTGCTGGTCCTTTTATGGTGAAGAAAATGAAGGAAATTTCGTCCAAGGTATGTATATATATATATAGGGGCAAGATAAATGCACCGACTATGTTCACTGTTCACGCAGCAGTTTGCGTCCTTGGACGAAAACGCGAATATCTCTCTATTCCGATGTCGTATTGACGAACGGTAAAATGCGCTGGAAACTAGACTCGTAGACCTTTGATTTGGTAGGTGGATCACCCCGTAACTCCAAGTAGATTGAGAGAAAAGCTCCGAGATATCTGACCCAAATTTCACTGAAATTTACAAACTTAACTTGCGACGCCCTTTGTCGACTTTCGTATTACAACTCGTTTGACTTCCAAACTTAATAAAAGACCATTATAAAATTCAAATACTTCATATTATTATTTTCTTAGCATGTGAAGAGCTCCTAATCTCACCCAAAAGTACAAGTTATCATATTCCCAACTTGCCGACTTTTGACGAAACTCATGCTTCTTTGATTCGTTCACCCTCCAAATCTTCCGCCACTTACTAATATTATTTATATACTCTTGTAACCATTTATATTAATAAGTTCAATCCCTTTTATCCTCAACATAATTTCTTTTTGAACTTACGTCGACTAACTCGTGATGCGACTTTAACGTGCAAAAATCCAAGGTATAACAACCAAAACATATACTGGTTATGTATAAATAAAATGACACTGCTTGATAAAAGTGCTTCTGTCCGCGCGCTGGTTTAGGCCTTTAGTTTTAATATCGAGGTCGAGTGTTCAAATCTGGTCAGCACTAATGACTTTTAAAAAAAAAAATTAGCATTGTTTAGAAAATTTACTGAAGTCAGGTCTTGATCATTTGACGCCTACCCAAAAATAAAGTTTCTAAACCAAGTAAATCAACATCGGTCAAATTCATATTGCTGCCAAAAATAAGTTATTGCCTTGATGAGCTTATGAGTGGTTGTTTTAAGACTTGTATAAAAAAAATTATTTAGTAATATTTTCAATGAGTATATTATAGATACGTTTCAAAAATAGAAGTTCATCGAGGAGAGTTGTAATTTTATACTTGAATTGTGTTTTTCTAAACTATGATGTCATTATAGTGATTTATAAGTTATTGTCTTTGCTGAGCTTCTGAGTAGTTATTTTGTGACTTGTAAAAAAAATATTTTGTAATGAGTTTATTACGGATACGTTTCAAAAAATAGAAGCTCATCGAGGAGAGTTGTAGGTTAACACCTTAATTGTATTTTTCTAAATTACATTGTCGCTATAGTGAATTATTCATTTTTTCATTTCAGAAGTAGCTCAAGGGGGAACTAGTGAAGCCTTCGCTTTACACACCTAAAAATTTGAGGCTCCAATTTTTTTAATTAAGTGTCAATTTCATGATTTGGGCTTCGCTTAAATAATATTGTAGTTTATAGAAATATAAAAAAGTAAATAATAAAAAGAAAAACTGTCTACTTTTATTGTAAAAATATTTTAGAATTTTGCATTAGACTACTCATATCTTCATATTAGTAAATAAATTCTATACAACAATATCCTACAAATTGTATTGCTAACGCATGGTTAAAATCTTATTAACTTTAATTAATACTTACTAATATTAATGATAGCAATAATATTATTAAGTGAAATTAAATACTTTATGTTGTTAAGGATATATACTATAAACAAAAGTATAGCAATAATATTATTAAGTGAAATTAAATACTTTATGTTGTTAAGGATATATACTATAAACAAAAGTATGAAAAAACGTATAGGCCTATTATTAAAAGTACTTTTTTTATATAATTAAAATTCTTTAAATATCGACATTGCTTGCAAAAAAATCTGCGTAGGCCACTGCATAGCACTAGTCTTTTCAAACTTGTAGTTATAATATGGAGATTTTGGACGCCCCAAAAATCTTTTAGTCCCAAGAATTTCAAATTGGGACATCCACTTAAAATGTTTTCCATCACATTGTCATTTAAAAATACTTTTTCCATGGAAACGGATATCATATTTTGCCAATTAACCCTGGCAGAAAATTCCATTGGTTTACTTTGTCTCTCTTTCTTTGTTTCTTTTAGTTATTTACCTATTGATAAGACCATCTTCTTGAGTGATGGCATAAGACTAGTTTAAATGATTCGACCTTAGCATATTGAGTAGCAAATCGGACCATTTTGGATTCATTTTTTTGCAGTCACAACTAAAAAAGTCATTCCAAAAAATTGCCCTAGGGTAAACACAACAAAAGTACGTACTTTTGGTCCAATAACTAAAAGTCTCCACGAAAATGATACCCATATATATATATTTTTTTTAACTTGATCTTCTCACATTTTCTCCATAAAACATAACTAAAAAAGGGAGTTCTCCATTGATAGAAATACAAAATTAGTCCAAGGAATCTCTCATTTCAATTTTTCAGAATGGAATGTGGGGTGAGTTAAAAAGAAGTGAGATTCCAAAAATTGGGAACTGAAAATGATACCCAAAGTCTTGATTTCCAAACATTTTTCCATTCCAATTTTTCTGAAAGGGTGAGTTAAAAAGAAGTGAGATAGGGAACTGGTCCTTTTTCCAACCATCTCCTTCTTAGGAAGCAAAGAAAGAATATGATACGTAATATCAATGGGTAAATCGCTCAGTCTGTCAATCTCCATTGGAAGCAAAATATTTCTTTGTTCTTTCTTGATTATATGGTAAAGAAGAGAGTTGATATTTTGTGTTTCTTGATTGTCGTTGGGAGGGAGAAGAGAGTTTATATTTTGCGTTTCTTGATTGTTCCTTGGGAGGGAGCGGGAGATAAGAAATACAGTAGGTATTTTGACCTTGGTCAATTGATGTTAAATGAACAACTTAAAATTAATCTGTTTAAATGTTTTCTTTTGCCTTTTTTTCTTATTTATTTATTATTCCCACGTGATTCTTCTTTTCCTTTTCCCCTCGTCATTCAATCATTTTTTTCATTTATTTTTCTTCTTAGTTTAGAAAAATCATTAAAACTATTTGTAGAATCGTCCTTTTTAGAAAGCAGCAACTGAATTGATAAATGGGTAGCACTTCAAAGCAAGTTTTTGTTAAGCTTACTCTAGAGTCAAGTAAATAATAAAAAAATTACTCTAAATTTTAGATTATTCATTCTAATATTTAAAAGATTCTTATCGTTTATTATTAAACAACAATATTTTATTTTCAAGAATATATGTTGAAAATCATTTTCTCGAGAAGAAAAAACTGCCGGAAAACAACAACATAGACGACAAGAAGAAAAAATTTCACAGGTACAACCATTATCAAAATTCTTTGTGAGTTATATGTGGGAACTATTTTGTTGGCAAGTCCTTCGAAGATATGTTTTTAGCTGTTTTTGCTACTTTTTTCACAATTTTCTTCTAACAAATTACAAAAAATGCGAGAAAAATTGAACATTTAAATCCCTTCTTATACTCTATGATTTGAAGGATACAGGAAAGGAATATGGGGAGGAGGAAAAAACAATAACAAAAAGAGCTACAAAATTGTTTTCATAAAGATTAACAGATTTTTAGTTGTTGCAACTTGTATTTAAGTCATCTACAACTTCAACTGTATGAACTCACACGTGTGATCTTAAGAAGGGTTTGTATGTCAATCCGAACTAGTTTTGCGAAGAAATTATAGTTTGATTGAATATTTAACGCCGTGCGCAGGAATATATTGGTACAAATTACTATTGAATACGTTATAAAAGTTCATGCAAAAAAAGTACATGACATACATTTTAATGATTGGGGGAATGTAAATATAATTTTTCACAGGACTATTTCACAAAATCTTCAATAACACTCGTAATATCAACTCACTAGAATCACAGCACAATAATCTCTTTTCACATAATAGTAACAGTCTGTATTGGGAATGCCCAATTAGGGAACTATTAGGATTCGAACTCGTGACATTACAGTTCTGACCTATTGGCCATTGGACTATCCCGTTAGGGACAACGGGAATGCAAATTTATACATGTACATAGAAGAACATTTCCCAATGCAGAAAGAACATGGACAGACTTAAGCATTGCACATTCCAATCAGTGTACTCCAAAAACATCTTTCTGCATGCAGCTAGTGGCAATTTAAGATCGCCTCCATCGTCTGGCCCGTGGCTTCACTGGCAATGGGCTTGTACCAGTACCAGGAAACTCCCAGTTAGCAATGATACCGTCCCATGCAGAGCTAATGAGCATAGGGTGGTAAGGGTGCCAGTTGCAATCTCTCACCGGTTCCTGATGGTAATCAAGTCTTGCAACCTGAGCTCCACTCACCTACACATGGAATGAATGATGGTATCCAAGATCTTATCAAGTCCCTTGCTTCCAAAACAAAATTTAATGCTCCCAAAATACGATATGCACAAGCTGGCCCAGCCACCACACATTATCCAAAAAAAGAGAAAAGAGAGCATATCTAGCACTGGCAGTGACTATATGAAAGGCATAGTAGACGTGCAATTCGTGGAAAGACTGATATTTTCTTCATGCGCAAAACTACCTAATCAAATGCGAAATTTCCTGAACCTTGACTAGCAAACTTGTTTCCTATCATTGATCATCAAGTTAGATAAAAGGGAGTTCAAGACCGTAGTTCCGCCATTCTATCAGATTATCAAGCCATCAGTAATTGGCCTAAGAGATCCAATCACTCAAAGCTGCAGAAACCCCAAGCTACAAGCAGAATGTATTATCCAAGTCCTCAAAGCACTTAGCAGATTGAGACAAAAGATTCACTAGCTAAGTCCTCAAAGCACTTAGCAGATTGAGACAAAAGATTCACTAGCTAATGAGCCTAATATATCAGCTTATAATCTATGAAGCAATAAAGTAGGATGTCGAAAAGAAAATGAGCAAAATCAAATAAGGGGATAAAACTCCAAGCATACCACATCATAGATATAAACAGAAGAATCGCTTGATCCAGTGTAGATGAACTTTTGCCCTGTGCTGCAAATTAAAACTTTCACAGATTAGACGACTGTCCTACAGATAGCATCAAATACCAGAATCAACCATAAAAAAGAAACACTATTAAAACACGACTCGCAGGGTTAATAATTCATGAATCGTGATAAAGCTAGTCATACTTAAAAGTGAAGTAGTTCCTCATATCAACTGTCGATTATACCAAGAAAATATTGGCTATTCGTCTTAGGTCAAGATGTCTCACGAAAAAACCATGAAGTTGAGAAAATCAACACAAGCAACAAAAGTGATTCCAATTACATGACTACTAGACATCAATTGAACACCTCAAAAACTTAAGCATTCAAAATCTGGAAAATCTTGAGCCGCTGCAGAGAAACAATTATGACATGCAGAGGCACTTAAAATTCCAAAGCTGACAAAGTATACTTATAGAAGCAAGAAAGTTGGCTACAATTCTTATCGGAAACATGTTTTAGCAAAGAGAAACTTGACAGGTATTAAGAATACCATGAACCACCAACCTATGAGCAGGAGAGAAATAACAGCGTATAAGAGTGCGCAAGACTGAGTGGCCTTTATAAGTAGACAATGACAGGTCATGTGAGTGTCTCTTGTTTCTAACATGCTCCGGGTAGTCCATCCATCTGTAGTCCCAGTCATAACTTCTAGGCCTTGGGGAGCTACACAAAAGAAAGTAGCATTATTAGCAGTGCCAATGAGATCTAATAGAACAATTCCAGTGACAATCATTATAGAACAATTCCAAACAAGTTAAACCAATAAACCCACGCTCTCCACAACACTCTCAAATATTTCTATGTGATGAAGGGGAAAACAAATTAGTCATGGAAGGTATTCCCCCATGACTCAAATGCACTGATTAGTCATGCACTGAAGCACTATTGGGTAGGGAAGAAGCCACTTCAAGTACTAATTATGCCCATGGGGAGGGGAAGAGGAAGATGTGGTGAGGACAACGAAAAAAGGATCAAGTGAGACATACTAATTAATGTTGGAAGACATTTTCCTTATATCCCAGAGTTTGATAGCCTGATCTTTCCCATTTGAGATAAGATACCGGCCATCTCCACGAGTGTCAATATATGTAATTCCTTCTAGATGTCCAATGAGAATCCCGGCTGCTTGTCCTCTAGTACCAAAGCAACGCCTGTCCCAAACCTGAATATGATCAAGAACCCTTTCTCAATGAAACAGATATACTTGCAAATTATAAGCAAAGAGACACCATCAATATTTTGGCAGTCCATGAGAATCCTAATGAATCCTCCAACGCAAGTTAAAACAAGCATATTTTAACAAATTCTTACCAGAATCATTAAGGTGTACGAAGCTGATATTAATGATATCACAAAACACCATAAGCAAACAGAACTATAAAAGACAAAAGGTTCCATATGAACCATATATCTGAATATTAGCAGAGAACAGCATCATGAAATATAGTTCACTAAACAGCCATTTTGCCAGCCTGGGGTTGGTTAAATAAGGGAAGTAGTAGTCCGGAAAATGGTCATAAGAAATACATTTAAGTCCACCAAAAAGTGGATAAAACCTACCTTACACAAGCTATCATCGCTTCCAGAATATATGAGGTGTCCAGTTTCATCAGCAAAGCATACAGCATTAACATCAGACTGCAATGAAAAACGCCAACCGAGTTACAATATGTTAGCACACCTCTGTAGGAGGGAAAATCTAAGAACCTAAAAAGAGTATATACAGACGTCTATTATAACACATGATACATATTGTATTAAGCATAAAACAGCCACTTCATGAAGTTCTCAACACCAGATGGCCAAGTTTAGTGGATATTTTGGTCAAACTTGTGAATTAAAGTTCTCGAGAAGATTAAGAACTTAAAAATAATTGAGAAATGTAGCACAGAAAGGTAAAATGTTGTGCCACCAAAATAAGTCTATTCTGATATTCTAGGAACTTCCTTGTTGAAAGAAGCATTTACTCTGTGCGTGTGCTGAGCACATCGATCAACACTAAATCACGAGTCAGAAGTTCCATGATCATGCTAAATTACTAGTATCCTCTTTCAGGAAAGTGGTTGGGTGAAACTGCCCAGGTCGGCAAGAAAACAGAAAGAAAAGTGATTATTACTAAGCGGAAATGCAACAAAAAAGGAAATAGTCATAAAAATGTATACATTGGTTGAATCTAAGAACCAGTTCTCACTTCAGTGCAATTAGCTTTTGTAGGCTCAACTCTTTCCCTCACCAAAAGAAGAGGGAGAAATGCTAAACTAGATATAACACACATACTTGGGAAGCAAAGCCAGACTCAAGAAAGTATTGAATTTAAATAACCTGATGACGGTAGCATTAATTCAAGATACCTAATTCAGGACATACCCATTTTTTATAGATTTCAGGCGAAGATAAACTTGCCAAATACATCATATGAAGATGATACCAAAATGGTCGATCAACCATATCTGCTATTACTAGAAGAATACCTTATGAGCTGGAATTTGAAGACTTAGCCTTCTTGCTTCAAGATCATAAACATATATTGAATCGTCGCTGCTGCCAGCAACAAGTTCCCGCCCATCAGTAGAAAATTTCACAGAGAATATTCCAAATGTATAGTCGTCATAATCATCGGTAAGGGAAGAAAATTCCAAGCCTTCATGAACTTCCTGCAGAAAAAGAAGAAATGTACCAGCATAATTAACATACATACACCAAAGCTCACGAACTATTTGCTCAAAACTAATGCTTTCATGGTAATGACTTGAACCAAGTCAAGATGGGTGCCCTCCTTAAATTGAGCTTTCAGACAAACGCAGGCAAAGCTCACCTACCAAATTACTAAACCCTTTTGTAAAGCAGCTACCCCTCTATAGGAGATCAAATAAGGACTACCCGGGTCATACTTTTGTACAACAGCTTCCTATTAGAAGATCTAAAGAGGGGTCAGCTACCAACTAGAGCTTGAAAACTAATTTGCTTTTGATCACAGATTTGGAGAACTAGTAAAATTGTTTTTAAGGCGCTAGTAGAAAATTAACAAGAAATTGATCTGAAGTATTTCTGAACTGCAAGGTATTAGATACTCATCATGCGGTTGATGATCACTTTCAGCATAAAGCCTCTTTTAGAAATAGTGACAAGAATCGAAGTGCCAGATGAGGTATGGATATCCATGACACCATAACAAAACTAAGAACCTTTTGTTGTTTATCCTCCACCCCATCATTGATTTGCATTAGTGCATATAAAAAGTAAAAAAGAGAAGGGGTGATGTAAGAGGGTTCAAAAGTATGTATAACTGAAGTATGAGGTTGTAGAAATTAGTATTCTTGGTGTACTTTTCACTTTTTGGTCATGCAAATGCAAAAGAAAGCTTAAAATTAAGACTATCACACCTAAGAACACCTCTATTGTACTAGATGAAGCTTTGGATATGGCTATCAAAAACCTAAATGACACTGGAGGTCATTGATGGTAGAAGTCCGCTTCTCTTAAATAAGACCTAGAATTGCATGCGCAATGAAAATTATAGTGGTACTACTAATGCCCTAAAGTAAGGCACAACATAACACCTCTTGCTGAACCAACTACTATAACAAGATGTACAAGATACATTAAATTGTGATCATCACCCTAATTACCCTAAAAAGAAAGGGGAAGCAAATGATCTCTCCACAGTTCGTGCAGGAAAGATCAGAAATTATACACCAACACTTCAGATTCGTCATTTGAAAACCACAATACTGGTAAACTTATTTCCTCTGTATTTGAATACAATCATTTATTATCAAGAAAATCACAGGAGCGCACCCATTAATGACTTTTACTATGTTAAACCGTGATAGAATAGTGCAGCAAAGATGCAGGATATGTTGTCATATTATAGTCTTCTATATTTTACATGTTTCGACATAATGAGTAAAACATACCGTAACATTTGCAACAGACTGTTTCATACCAGATCCAACATCAACAATATGGACAATGGGTGAAATACTGGAATAAACCTGTAATCAACACGTAAAAACCAACTCAGAATTGTGACAGAAGAAGTGACAGCGCAAAACCATGGTAGACTAGAAGGTTCTGTTAACCAAATTCAACGAGTTATAGCTGCATCACATATTAAGAGCTCACAATAATGTCATACTGAAAATATCTTTCGTGATGTGACCAAAAAAAAAAAAAAAAAAAAAAACTTATCCTCAACGTCACAGAATCTGTTGAAGCAAAAAGAAACGAAGTGGCCAGATTCATTGACTTAGGCAAGAAAACCACATTTACAGAGTCAAGAAATACTACAGTATCTTTTTAGCTGATTCCTGGAAGCATAAGAACCAACCAGATCCCAGTTATAACCACATGGACAAGGACTAATTATCCACAAAGTTAGGTTAGTCATCATGAACTTACAAGGAAACGCTGGTCAGGAGAAAGCGATGTATCAGTGATTGTCCATCTTAAACTTTTTGCTCGAATATCCTTCTGGATTTTCCATCCTTGATCAACATTATATATCCTAATATGACTTTCCTGTTTCCAAGAAGAACATAAGATCATAACATTACAATGGACGCAGAACATTGTTAAAATCTCACTATATCTCCGGAAATGGAAAATTCAGCTACATCGATCAAACCTGAAATCCCGCAACAAAAAGAGAACCATCGGCTGAAAACTGTGAAACGTAAGCACAGCTCCTCATTTGGTCAACTACAGAAGGACCCTTGGTTGGAAGATACCGACTCAGGAGATGACAACAGTCAGATGATGAAAATCTTCCTCTGCCTGTATAATTCCCTTCCCTAGCAGCCAACATTTTAATAGGTGAAACTGGTCCTTTTGCCTTGCGAGGAAGCAGCTGTGTCATTCCGTCGTGGGGTTGTGACCTAATCTTTGTGAGCTGGGAAATTTCATGATCAAGAGAACTTGTTCCCCCATCACCTCTTTGATCAATATGTTGTATCCCATCTCTCCTTGAACTTTCACAAGCATCCAAGAACCTCCTAGACCTGCTCATGGTCCACTTTTGTCACTTCCCACAGAAAAACTTCTTTTTTCCTGGTCAGGTCATTAAAGTCATCAAATTCTTCGTTTTTGATCTTTTATAAAGAATACCAATACATGATTTTCATTTATTCTTTCTAGGATCGACTGTTAAAGGATCAACTGATATTAATCTAATCCAATAAGAAAGCTTGCTACTTCGAAGTTGTACATAAGCAAAGTATTGAAAATCGTATTTACTCAAAGCGCACAGAGTACCTAACCGTGCTACACCAAACTGAAAAATAAATTTTAAGTAACAGACCTTAAATGGGCAACTCAGACCAAACAGATAAACCCTGAAAACATGTGAAGGAAATAACACTTGAGATACTGTACCAATTTCAAAAGACTAAGCCTAAGTTTATTCCAGCAAACATCAATGAAGTATCAATATTCAAATTACATGTCCTAGAGTAACTTCATAACAAGGAAATGGGGTTGGAATTGACACAAAATGATGATAGATCATAGATGAAGGCACCCACAAAAGCACTAGCTATCAAAATGAAGTGAGTAAGCTGAACAAAACTTTTTAGCTCCAAATTCCAAAAAGATTGAAACTTTATAATAAAACATACAGAAAGAATTTCTTAGGATCAAATTACACAACTCAAATAGGAAACGAAAAAAAAAAATCAAGACTTTGATACCTTAGAATTGAGAAGAATCCAAGAAGTTCCTCAAGAATTAACTGAAAGTAAATTTGGATTTTGTTGGAGAATATAGAAGAAATGTTTGAGAGAGAGTGGTGACGGTTTGTTAGTAGGATAAACGTGGAAGTAGGAGGTCTACTCCTGGAAGTTGGAAAAGCCGCAACTCCTATTGGACCTGAGGTGTTTTTACTGATTGGATACTCTTCTATTTCAATTTACTAGTTTTCATGGGGAAACTCAAGATACAAAAATAATAATAACTTTAAATAAAGAAGTATAATTTTTATGGCACGTTAAATATGTCTCGTTAATAAGTCTTTATAATTATTAAAATTCTTAATTGCAATTTGATAATTTTAAATTAAGAAATTATTTATGATGAAGGAATTGTGGCTGAAGAATTTAAAAAATACCAAAAGATCGCAATTAATTCGATATTTTATAAACAAATATGGTTTAAAATTTAACATTGGCATTTTTATGAATTTGTGAGCATGTAATTTCTTAGTTTTAGATAGAAATAAATCTATTTTGATATTTATTAAGTTTTAATTTCACTCATAATTTCATGTGTCGAGAGCTATTGCAAAACTTATTTTTTCATCCGATACAACAACAAATTTAAATGGCTTCAAGTTTATCCGACAATATTTATAACCTTGGTTTAGGGACTTTACACAAATTTACCTAGTAATGATATTATAAGGATATTGATTAATAATAATTAAAGTACATTAATAAAGTACCCCTTCCAATTCATTTTACTTTTATGCTTATTTTACGTCTCATAAGAAAATACCTTCTCCATTCCATTTTAATTATTATTTTGGCTTTTCATGTGCATTAAAAAATACAAAGTATTACTTATTGAGTTATGCTATTTATTAGATTCTTTTTAGAATTGAGCAATATTACCTCCTTAACCAAAGATTTCAGGTTCAGCCTTGAGTATGGAGAAATACTTGATAAGGAGCGCTTCACTCAATAATGAGCCTTACCTGGCGTGAATCCTAATATATTCGGACTCTAATGTGATATCGTACACCAGGTTGAAAATCATTAAAAAAAACATTTATAAAGGCAAATTTCTTCATTGAACTTCTGTCAATACTCAGACACAGTTGGTCATGATCTCGAGTCTTAGATTAGCTTTGATTAAACCATAATAATGGTAGTAGTAGTAATTAGACTTTTTAGCACACGATTACCAAAAGAACATATTAAAAATAAACAATCTTACCAAAATTGAATTAGATGAATAGAAAAAGTTTACGTGCGTAAATGTCAAAATTGACAACTTAAGATAAGATATGATAGTGGGACCCACAGATTTTACTTTTCCAAAACCAGCAAAATCCTTAGGAAAGCTCAGCTACAACACGTGTCCAACTTCAGAGCATCCGAAAGCAAAATTACCAAGTTGACCCTGTGAGGACAACACCACTTTGTGATTCTTGTTTATATATAATAGTAATATTTGTCTACTTTCCTTCTTTTAATTTGTTTAAATAAGAATATATTTTTTCAAGTTTGGTAATTCTTTAATTTCACATTCCCTTAACATGTTTTGGAGTACAAAATTAAAGATCATTTTGATAACTTATAAGTACATATTTTTAGGTTGACTACAAATTTAAAAAATCTTCTTTACTTATTTAAATATTCGTGTCAAGTCAAATTAAGACAAATAAATTGAAATGGAAGGAGTATATAGTAAGCCATGTTTTGGCTAGAGTATTCTTTCCTTCTTCTTTTTTTGATTTCATATTCCATATCTGATTTTCGCTTTAAGGTCCTGATTAATTTGAATTCAGGTGTTGCATAAGGCCCACTCCTCAAAGAAGAAGTCGATCCTCGAGATGGTAGGTATTCAAACTTTTGAATTAAATTACCTCCCGTGCATATTATTTGTCTTTTAATTATCATGTATATTACTTTAAATGTCTCACTTAATTAATAGTTAACTAATTAAAATTATAATGGTAGATTTAAAAGAAAAAAAGTAATAAATGCCTTCAAATTTTCTAAAGGACAGGTATTTTGAATCAAACTTATTGTGCCAAAACAACTAATATTTGAGATCGGACGAAATAGTTCGAATGGTTGTTTCTTGACATTTTATTTTCAATAGAAGTATTCAATTAATTTTGTAAATAAAATGGACATAGACAAAATTCAACCCAAAAGCTAATTCGAATAGTAAAAGTTGTTCAAAAAACATGCAAGACTACAACCCATATATTTGATTGTGTTATAAAATTAAGCTAAAAGAGTAATAATAGTAAAAGATGTAAACAATAGAAATAGAGAGACAAGAGAGAAGAGATTTCTTATTCATCCAAATGTGTTCCAAGTATATAACTATTACATACGACTCAACTATATATAGGAATACATTGAGAAGACCAAAGGGTGTGTAATAAACATGGGTAGTAACTATTTGGGGGTTATCGAAATAAAGTGTGGGAGTAGTGTTCATAAAGTAATGGGGGTTTCTTCTACAAGAATTATGAACATGGAGGAGGTGGGACATAAAGGTGAAGAGTAGTGGGGAGAACTACATGGTGATCCACATTAATATTTTCATAACACTCCCCCTTGGATGTCTATTGTTAGATAATATGCCTCGTTAAAACCTTACGAGGAAAAATCCAGTGGGAAAAATCCTAGTGAAGGAAAAAGAGTACACATATCTTGTAATACGCATTATCTGCTGCCTTGTTAGAAACCTTGCCAGGAAAACCTAGTGGGACAAAACCTCGACTAAGGAAAAAAGAGTGCAGCGCGCATTTTACTCCCCCTGATAATAACATCATTTGATATTTCGAAGATGACACATTCAAATCTTGTATATCAGCTTCTCAAATGTTGAGGTTGACCATGCTGTCGTTAACAAATCTGCTAAATTGTCACTTGAATTTCTTGAATATCTTTCACCATTCCTTTGAACATCGTGTGTGAAAATAACTTTCGGCGAGACGTGTTTTATTCTATTCCACCTTCAACTTATCAATTCTTATAGATAATGCCTTCCGATGATCTTATACACTAGCTTTCCAAGTGTTGATATTGGTCATGTCTTTGTGACCAACTTACATCCACAAAGATGTTCATCCTTGCTTGCTTTACGATATCAATATGTCATTTGTTTGCTTTACGATCATTGTTATCATATGTCAAATCACAACTTTTTTTAGCTCACCCATGCGCTACACTATCATGATATTACAAAATCCAAATCACAACTCCTTAAAAATTCAAGATTACGACCTTTTTTAGACCACCCATGTGCATCGCTAAAATGTCTGACATCCAAAAATAACAAGCCTGCGCTTATTCAGATAGACAAGCTAAATACGTCAGTTTCGAATTCCGAACTACGTCAGACCTGATTCTGGTTCCAGCAAGAGACGTAGGCAATCCTATATAAGGGTGCGGTCTCCCCACTTTTTCAAACCACAAACCCCGATAAGGAATCGGGGTACATCTTTGATCCAGTCTTCAAAAACTTCATTCTTCCACTGTTTCAAAATATGGACTCTCCGAGAAGATCTGGGGTATGTCTTTGAATCAGTTAAGCTATTCAAATTTTCAAGCGCAAACATCTTGAACTAAGTGCGGACTGGAAGTCGGGGCGACTGGTTCAAAAGAGTTCGACAATTCTGATATCTTCATTCATTAGAGTTGCCCAATCAAACAAACAACTCCTTCCGTTATGAAAATCCAAAATAAGAATGTAAGTGGCTTCTTTCGAACGAACAATTCATCCTTTTATAGAAAATAAAAAAAAATGGAATGTGCCTTACGTGACGTCCTATATCGGTTATTTAGCCTTCAACTCACTCAATACTTATCCCAGGGATCACATTCCCGTTTCCTTCAGTCTATCATGACATGCTCGGTGAGGTCAACACGAGTCAATCACTTTTACTCTAAAGAAATTTTCTTTGAGCACAGGGACAAGAAAGCTACAAAACAACGAGCCTAAAGTCGATGTCAAGTCCAACCAAAGGCGTTATTGAGCCTACCATCGCCTCAACTCTATAAGCCAAAACGGCTTCATTTCTAACTCAGCCTTCAAATTGGATTCCTTTCACTTCGTTATGTCCACTGACACTTGCTCTTAGAATATTGCAGTTACGACATCATGCAAAGTTGAACTCGGAATCAAGATTATGAGACGCCGGGCCGGATCTTCACCAATCCACATAAGCCAAGATGGCTTCGTCACTAACCTTTTGCGTTATCCTTATCAAAATAATACTATGATTTTACTGACAATAAAATCGAATCTCGCAGGGATCATGCATCAACACTGCCAAAGACTGGCACATCAAGACTAAAGGATCAATAACGTCACTTGCCCGAGCGTAATCATCACAAAACAAGCAAAACAAACATCAAGCCTTCAAAGACGACCGAAAATCTCAAAAGGCTATTTAATGGCCAAGGCCAAACGGCCGCATCTCTAACTCTTCTCCTAATTTTTAAAGGCTACTTCTAACGACTTTGCTTTAAAATGTTACAGAGTCAACTTCAAGTCATCAATGACTCCCATCGACCCCAAAACGGGACAACTTGCTTAGGAGGAATGCCGAATCTTCCTACGTAGCTCCACATCGAGCTACAAAGTACAACAAGATCGAAAAGTCGACAGAGAGCAAGGCCTACTCCTACAAAAGCAAGCAATTGCTCAACGGTTTCGTATATCTTTCCAAAGTCCTTTTTAGATTATCTTGACTAAAGTCACTGGTAACGCGACCACGCAGCTACTAATCATCTTATGTAAGTACAGGTGATTACTATAAGATTAAGAGGCATCAAAGTAGTGATCGTCCTCAATGTCAAAGGAAATGAGTAATATATATATATATATGGGGGCTATAAAAGGACAAAACGCCGCAAAGGCGACACAATTGAGCTGAAAGGGCTATAAACAAAATCAAGCAAAAGAAGCTACAAATGGGCGAAGCGCCACAAGGGCGATGCTATCAAGAAGGGCTATAAGATAGACATAGTGTCGTAAAAACGGCATAAAAGAGCCAAAAAGGGCAAAACAACCATCTAACCAAGAGAACCACAGTCTTCGCGGGTCGAGATGACGACAAAGAAGTCAAGAAGGCTACGAAGAACTCCGAGAAAGCCGTTCTCAAGCGATACCAAGAAAGTTATAACTATAAATCAAAACCGAGGGGTTATAACTACGCGAGAATGGTAGAATAGAAACAAACTTATCTTCGTGACAAAGCAGGGTTGTCCGCCCTAAAAATGTGACAAGCAGGGTTATCCGCCCTAAAAATGAGACAAACAGGGTTCCGCCCTAAAAACGTGACACTTACCTCTTAAAAGGCAGTATTTTATCTCTAAAGTGGACTGTCATACGACGATACGCTGGTCTCGAAAATTCTAGATGATGTCATAAAAACATTACCACCAAATATGTTTATGACATAATTCCCAAAGTGGGATTACATAGGCATTTTTCGAGTTTGGTCGCACCAAAGGAAAATCGTAGATATCCCTAGATAGGAGGCTGCGAAATTTTGAGATCTTTTTGGGAGATCTCAAAATTCCTCAAAACTCGACACGATAGGTCACCGACGCAGCTTTAATCGCAGAATTTTTGAGGGGAACTCAAAAATTCTTTCGGTACGGCAAGTTTAAGAATTAGCGAATGCACTTCTACACCGTTTCCAAGCGACATGATACTATCAAAGGCATCAACCAGACAAGAGTCGCCACGTCAAACGGTTTCATATCCAACTTTATCTGTCATACCTTACTAACTTTAGTATAAGGGTTTTGCAGGTAACGCCGTCAAACATCGAGGACATGCCCAAACATGACAGATGAAAGTGGACATCAAATCCGCAACAACGACAAGAAAAATCAAATAAAGCCTCTCGAATGGTGAAAGCCGAACGGCTACACTTTGAACTCTCTTCTTCTCCTTTATGAATACATTGTCGTTTCTTTTGACTAGTTTAATGCCTTTTTGCTTCAAGTTTTGCAGAAAGTCACCATCAAGTCATTAACGACTTCCCTTGACCATAAAAAGGAACAATTTATTGAAAAGGAATATCAAACTCTTCGGAAAATCATAGATCCTACAAAGTGGGTCAAGGACCACCACGAAGAAAAAGCATGGAAAGCGCGGCACCCTCTACAACGAGCAAAAGATGCTCGATGGTTCGCATATACCATTAGCCCTTTTCCCAAGTTTCTTTCTTAAGAATTATTTTAACTACGGTCGCTAGCAAAGAGACAACGTATCTACTAATCATTTGCTTTGAGTACGGTGTGACCATCGAACGGACTTTGGCAATACAATTCAAATTTCGTAAAGGCATCAAGATAATCGCAACATAACAAAGGCTTCAAAAAAAGCAAAGAAGAGCATTTTGGCCACCCACATCGACAATGAGACATAAACCATGTCAAACACATGGTTCTCGGTATCTCAATTTATTTTTACCAAGAAAATATTTGCTTGTCCACCTTAGAAAGGGACAATATTTGCTTGTCCACCTTAGAAAGGGACATACTTATTCATCCACCTTAGGTGAATGTTTATAACGGATTATCTATTGATAAGGTTTCTAAGGTTTTGCAGTTTAAACATGCTAAGGAGATGACACATACAGCCAAGAGGGCCATTCATTCAAATTGCTAAGAGGGCCATTCATTCAAACTAAATGCCGAGAGGACTATGCATTTAAGACAAAATTCAAAGGAAGAACAACAGAAGCTGCAATTTAATGAAGGAACACCCGGAAAGGGTAACAAAGCTATTTGAATAGAGTTTTTTTCGCTAACTTGTTTGTTCAATGATTGAGACGGGAAATGGCACTAGCGGAACAACACAAAGCAAAAAACCAAAGGTGAAACAACAAAAGCAAAAGCAAAGACGAAAAATTCAAAGACAAAGCAATAAAAGCGAGAAGCATCTAAAAAGGGAATAATGATGATGAAGCAAAATGAAGACAAAAACTTGAAGAGTTGTGATAAAGCAAAAGCATCCGAGAAAGGGTAACGAAATCCTCCGTAAGTAAAGTTTGTTTTACGTTGATAAGTTTGTTTGTTTTGCAGAGCACGAAGATTTTTACGAAAGAAAATTCTAAGACTACTGAAAGATATAATCACGGTACCAAAAGCCCAGTCTCTACTAAATAGTATTGTGTCAAGGTATTGAGACCCCGGCCTAGACGTCGCATGGCTTGCCTTGATACATTGACTGATTAGACGTCATAAAAAATCTAAAATTTGAAGACGACACATTGATATCGGTATTGAAATGTCGTATTCACAATCGAGTCTAGTCCTTTTGGAAGATGTGACCCCTGTCAACGGGCGGGTATTCTTCCCCGGAGTTAAAAAATGAAGGTATCAGTCTTGCCACCGAGGTAAGCTTCATTCCTCAAGATGATGATATGGATTAAACGACTACGTGCCGATGGGGCTGAGTCATCATCCATATATATAACCAAAAATAGGTAGCATAATTCTAAGGTTGATGTCCACAATCGTTGAAATACGAATGTGATTCCTACATCAAGATTTACGGTCGCTATTGTAGTTTATTTCAAGTTAACGTAATCATGATTCAGGGATAGTGGTAGTCATGAAAAAAGGCTCAGCACTTGAGTATGCAGTAGTTAACTTGAATATCCTAACTAAATGTTGTAATTCTTGACACAGAGGTTAGTAGTCATCATGAAAGGAATATGATACTGCACTCTGATGTGCAATCTACATTTGGGTATTTTTGACTATAAGTGATATAGTCCCGAACTGGTATACCGCAAGCTTCGTATGAGGATAATGATACAGTCGACACCATCTTTGCGACAGTCACCGCAGTAAGTGAAAATGATGTGAGTCCAAATTTTCAGGGGTGGCAGATGTCATAAGAAACAAAAATGATCCCGCACTGGAAAACATGATTTTCATTAGTAACATCTTGCTTACGAAAACAACAACCGAACTGGGATGTGTAGGTTTGGCAAAAATGCGGTATAGCCCGACCCAGATCCCAACGGAAGTTATCATTGAACAATGAAAATGTCTGAAAATGACGGAAAAAGAGCCGGTCAAAGTATCGTGATTATTATCCATAGTAGATTATTTTTTTGAAAAAATACATGAAAAACACACACTTACAGGAGAAAGGAAAGAAGACGGACATAATATTGGAGGATGACTGCAATGTCAACAAAATGGCAAAATACCACTCAGGTATGACTACATTAAAATCAAAATTTTCAAAAGACTAACATGTAGGACTCAGCATTTGGAAACAAGCTAGAAGCTACCGAAGATGAAAGCAAAAGCCGGATTCAAAACCTGCGGAGCATACGTGAAACTTTTTCTTGGGCAACCGGTCAACAACCGTGTACGAGAGTCAAGCTTTCTACACGGGGGATTGGAGATCATTTCAAGCATCAACACTAATAAGTCCTTTCCAAAAACCGCCTCCGGTTCGGATTTTCAACAGGAAATAACCCAAAGGGGATCCCACATAAAGGGATATTCCTTTTCGGACTATCGAATCGAACTACAATTAGCTTGATTCCAAAGCAAGGGATATGTAGGCTACTCAAGTTTCGAGGATCGGCCATATTCCTATAATTATCTCGAGACACCTCGAGATAGTTTAAAGAAAACTATTTATTTCATAGTCCTCATAGAGTCAGAACTACAAACGGCCTGAATTCTCATGTAGCCTGAGATATGTAGGAAGCCCAAAAACTGGGGTCCATCCATACTTTCGACATTTTGGGCAAAAGAAGGCTGTAATTTCTTTTATTAGGTAAAAATTAGGTTTGTCAAATTCGCGGCTCAAGGATGGCCTTGTCATCCTCGAACTCCGAAGGTGCAGCTGTTGACACCTAATTTCACCTCATAAAACGCGTATTTTAATTTTCAAATTTTTCGAGTCCAAGACGGAGTAAGGATGCTCTTAAAAAATTAAAAATCCCGAGAAAATTGTAAAAATTGACGTTTAATTATTATTTTCATAAAAATTAACAATTACAAAAAATTACGAGTTATTTACTTTCACAAACGTGATTTGAAAAGAAGATACATATCCCGCTCCGTCTAACTCGGAAGAATTGTTAATTAAAAAATGACGTATGAATTACGGCTCATTTTAACCGCATTTTTTCACATTTTTAAATATTGCTCGGAAGAATATCAATATTGGGCTCGTTTTGAAGCTCGTATTTTAAAACGACGTATTATAATTTTTATTTCGTCAAAATATTATTTTATGAGGGGCGTATTAGACTAATTAACCTAAAACTATATAAAAACTATGCCACATTTTTATAAAAAATAAGAATGGGATTTTATCCATTTGTACCTTTGTTGGTACTATTTGGATAAGGTCTTTTTTGGGTACGGAAAATTTCGGCCAATTTTGTCCATGAATTTAAACGCTAATGGATGATTTTAAAATTTAAATAAGGATTTTAGTGGGAAAAGTACATGCCAAGAGCTATTTTGTCATTCATGTAATCTAAACGCTACTGGATGATTTTGAAAATTTGAATAAGAATTTTTAGGGGAAAAAGTACTGCCAAGTGACCTATTTTTGTCCATAGAATTCTAATTGCTTAGTTGGATGATTTTTGAAAATTTAAATAAGGATTTTGGGGGAAAAAGCTATGGCCACATGACCTATTTTTGTCCATGGAATTCTAAATTGGCTTGCCTACAAATAGAAAGGATGGACATTAAGAAAATGGGACATTTTTTTGAGGGGACATTTTTTTTTTTTTTTGAAGGGGACGTTTTTCAGAGAAAAAAAAAAGGGAATCTTCTTTTTCTATTTTTGAGAAAAAGAGAAAAAAAAAATGCGAGAAAAAAAAAGAAAAAAGAGAAAACGAAAAAGAAAGAGTTCAAATTTGGCATCCTAAAAGCTAAAGTTTGATTTATATATTCAAAGCTTAGCAACAAAAGATAGAAATATAAGATATACACATAGAAAAAAAAAAAAAAAAAAAAAAAAAAAGGGGTTTAAAGATTTGTGCAGTGTTTGGTGCTTGAAGTAGATTGAACCAATTCTCATTTTCATCTTTAGGTTGCCCCATCAAAAGGTAACATCTCATTCTATCCTTTATTTCATTTTTAGTTATGATTATATATTTATTATGATATTTGTGTTAGTTAAAAATAATTCTTTTCTAGCTTAGTCTTGTTTGATGATTAAGTGGATATTATGTGAATTTGATACCATTTGAAAAAATGAAAATAAATTAGAAGTTTGATTTAGACAATGTTAGGTGATTTTACGTTAGTTAAACTGATATCCTTTATTTCATTTCTAGTTATGATTATATATTTATTATGATATTTGTGTTAGTTAAAAATAATTCTTTGGTAGCTTAGTCTTGTTTGATGATTAAGTGGATATTATGTGAATTTGACACCATTTGAAAAAATGAAAATAAATTAGAAGTTTGATTTAGATAATGTTAAGTGATTTTAGGTTAGTTAAATTGATATCCTTTATTTTATTTCTAGTTATGATTATATATTTATTATGATACTTGTGTTAGTTAAAAATAATTCTTTGCTAGCTTAATCTTGCTTGATGATTAAGTGGATATTATGTGAATTTGATACCATTTGAAAAAATGAAAATAAATTAGAAGTTTGATTTAGACAATGTTAAGTAATTTTAGGTTAGTTAAATTGATAAAAGTAAGAAAAAAATTCCATCCTTTATTTCATTTTATGTTATGATTATATATTGTTTATGATGCTTGTGTAGTTGAAAAGGATTAGGTGCTAGCCTAACTTTGTTTACATGGTTAAGTGAGTATCCTATGAATTTATTACTATTTGAAAAATGAAAATAAATTAGAAGTTTGATTTAGACAATGTTAAGTGATTTTGGGTTAGTTAAATTGATAAAAGATAAGAAAAAAGAAATTCCATCCCTTATTTCATTTTAAGTGTGTAGTTGAAAAGGACTATATGCTAGCCTAACTTTGTTTACATGATTAAGTGAGTATCCTATGGATTTATTACTATTTTTGACAATGTTAAGTGAGTTTAGGTTAATTAAAATTGATAAAAATAAGAAAAGTAGTAGCTTAAGTTAGAATTTTGACATTGTGTTGATAGGTTTAGTGTGATTTATTCATTCTTGTTAGCTAATGATATATATATATATATAAAAAAATAAAAAAATAAAAACTGAGTTCTTGTGAGTTTGTTACTAATTCATAGCAACTATTGGGCCTTTTCCATAAATTGTCCTTTTATTTATAAGTATGATAATTATGGGGCAATTCGCAGAATTGCCCTTCTTTTGGGGTGGTCTTTAAATTTTGCCCTTCATATTTGAAATGTTTAAATTTTGCCCTTGGCTAACACCCATGTTCCGGAGTTCGAACCCACGCGCGGTCAAAATTTTAAAAAAAAAGGCGCAAAATTTCGTATGCCGCTAACAAAGATACACTTGTTAAGGAATTACACATTTTATGCCGACCGTGATACCATGCCTTATAAGCGATTTGGCATAAGTATGCCGGGTCCCATAACTTTGATAATTCCTTCACAAAGTTATGCCGGTGGGGGGCATACTTTTAATGGGCAAATTTTTATGCCGGACCCGGCATAACTTTGTGAAGGAATTATCAAAGTTATGCCGGACCCGACATACTTACGCCAAGTCCGCCCATAAGGCATAGTATGCCGGTCCGCATAACTTGATAATTCCTTCACAAAGTTATGCGTGGGGGCATACTTTTAATGGGCAAACTTTTATCTGGGACCCGCATAACTTTGTGAAGGAATTATCAAAGTTATGTCGGACCCGCATACTTATGCCAAGTTTACCCACAAGGCATAAGTATGCCGGTCCGCATAACTTTGGTAATTCCTTAACAAAAAGTATGCCGGGTCCGGCATAGCGAAATTTAAACTTGCCTTGCGAATTTTTTTAAAATTTTGACTCGCGCGTGGGTTCAACCCGGAACCTATGGGTGTTAGCCGAAGGGCAAATTTTAAAGATTTCAAATATAGAGGGCAAAATTTAAAGACCACCCCAAACGAAGGGCACTCCGCGCAAAAAAATGATAATTATGGGCTTGGTTTAAAAGTATTGTAATTCATTTTTTTTGGCTTTGTAAATTAAATAATTGACCTCGGCCTATTACTAATGTTTTGTACACCTATCTTTTGTGACCTCTCCAATTTGTTGGTGGATCTTTCGAGGCCCACTAACATTTCTAGATCGAGTCAACACCTATCATGGAAGGACTAAGGCATTGGAGTATAATTTGGAGCGAAAATATTTATTTATGCATTTTTCTATTGGGCTTGGTCGGCCCAATTCCTACTCTTTATATTATTTACTTGATTATATATATGTATGCTTGTATATAAATTGGAACCCTGAATGAAATTATCACGCCTAAGAGTTGCTAAAATTGATTTTCAATTTTTTTTTTAAAAAAAAATAGTTTAGGCAAATTTAGGATTGCGGATGATTTTGAGGATTTTGGATACCTTTGATATGATTTTGGACTTATAGGCAAACTTTAGGACTACTATGATTGATTTGAAACTTGAGTTGGAGAAGATGTTTTATAACTTGGATTATCGTTTTGGGTGAACTGTATTGACTATTAAAAAGGCTAATGAGTTAACTTTGAGACTTTTTGTAAAGATTAAAACCAAGAATTGGATAACAGTTCTAAAAATATGGCTAATCTATGGAGTATATTAGTATGCCTATAAAAAAAAAATTCAAAAACTATTTTCTATACTTAAAAACATTTTTTCAAAAAAAAAAAAAAAAAAAAAAAAAAACTTTTTCTAAACTCAGGTGGACTTACGTAGTGTTCTACTTGGGTTAACGCCTTCGGGTTTTAACTTAGGTGTTCTAGTCCGAAATTCAAAAAACGCCCAATTTTGGGCAAAACTCTACCATTTTTCGTTTCTTGAAAAGGAATGTTTTTGGCATGAATGATTAATTTCTATTTGCGGAAATATGAAACAATAACTGTTTTTAGCACAAGCAATTTATATCTACAAAAGCATACTATTAGAACCCGTAGGTCAACCGTATTTTACGGATCCTTAATACCGGGGTGCCTAACACCTTCCCCGGGGGATCACCAGAATCCTTACCCATACTTTGGTTAGATTAGGATTTTTTAAAAATTTAACCGTTTTAAATGAACCATTTTTGAATTGGTTTTCCTAATTTCCTAAAAATTAGGTGGCGACTCTAAAACATTATCCATTTAGAGTACCATTACGTAGAGGTATATTTTTCCTTTTTTCGAGTACGATTGATAACCGTACTTCCCCGGGACGCTTTCCTTTTTAAATAAGGCAAGTGCAAATGCGAATCGGAAAAAATATCGAACCACTACATTTATTTGGCCAATCATTTATCTGTCCACTATTTGACAGATTTAAATTCAAGACCCTCGTCACCGTTTATAATATTGAGCGCTACATTATATCAAAAGATACCGTCAACGGTCATTTGATATCTGTTCCAATACGACATATCTTATCGAGATCTCTTTATTTTTCATCATTTTCAGGTACCTGAACCTAACCAAAGGTTGTATGAAATATTATGTCATGGTGCTATTTTAAAGCACTTGCCTTATTAGTATGACCATCTTGATCATTTGCTCCTCTCCTTCTTCAAGGAGTTTTATCTTTAGAACCAGTCGGTCTATCGTCATAGACTTTGTCCTTTAAGGACGTTAATTTTAATTGGAATTGGAGCATTTACAATTGAAATATAGTATTCACTTTTGGGTCAATAAATGTGTCTGGCAGTTAACTTGAATAATCCCTTCAATAAGGATCATACTAGTGATAATATATTACATATACCTTATTTTCCAGCCGCTTATCATCTCTCCCCCTAATGTTAGGAAACCTAACATTTACCTCCCAACATTATTTGGGGACCCATCTTTATGCGTTGTAGTGCAATTAAATCATATACAACAAATTCAAATATTTAGATGGGAATTATTTGGTTCCTGACCTTGAACCAATTATGATAGGGGAACTTATTATTACTTGTTGGCTTGATGCGTACAAGTGCTGCTACATATTAAATAACATATCTCATCCCAAATTTCGTTTTGGGAGTTTGTTCTCATAACCAATTGTTTAGCTATAATTGGAGGCATAAAATCTCTGCTAAACCAACTTGGATATAAACCAAAGATTATCAACATCATTTCATAATTTGGAATCATGCTCTTAATTTAAAAATTTGAGCAAACAACCTTGCAAAAACCAAATTGCAAGTTGATACCAAATGCACATGTGATCATAACATAGATGCATTTATTAAAACCATATAATAGTAAACCGGTCCATATGATAGGTGAATGGCCCATATATATATATATCACCTTTTATACGTTCCAAAATCATGGGATACAATCCCAACCTTAGCTGGTAAATTAACCAATTCGTCATCATGAGAACAAGCAGCACAAGATAATTCTTGAAGAATATCTTATTTCTTCGATATATAACCAAATGAATTTTCAATTATTTTCGCATTATATTTGAACTGGATGGCCAACCGGTCATGCCAACTTCCGTAGCATGTGATTCCATCATGCTTGTGTTTATGTAGTACAAATTCGGAGGAAAAACAGACAACATTACAGATACATTTTATTTACCCGCTATAGTTGTAGTAATATGAGGATATTAAACCTTCCCATAATTTATTCTCAAATATAATTCATATTTGGCCAATGCCTTTGAAACTTAAAAATTTCTTTTGAGACTTACTATAACACCAATATTATGAAAATTTCATTCTTCCGGGTAGTAACAAATTAGCTTTTCCAGAGCTCCCAATTAATTATGTACTACCACATATTTCATAATACCATCCATATGGTGAACATCTCCTTTTAGGGAGTAATTGTCATTATGGTCATGGCCAAAACCTTTATAAGCAAGACTTATTTCTTACTTTTACCCTTTGGTAATTCATGATAAGACACGCCATAATATTTGTGACGTACTAAAAATACGTGACCAATGACCGTTTATGCCAATATAAAATTTCTTTATTTTTCTCAAACCTCCCGAAGAAACGAGTTGCGGTATTTATCCAACCATACATGAGCACGTCCTTATCCATAATGTATATATTCACATTCACTTTCAAAATGGGCGAGCATTCACGATGCTCATCACAAGTCACAATATTATGCTCAAGGAATGGACTATAGTTATATATATGTGCTTCATAAATTTCCATTATAAGCCCATTTTCTTTATCATATTCATAGACCCACCTCGACATCACTTTGAAATTGTATCTTTTGCTTTAATGGAGGATTTATAAAATTTCATCAAGTTAGGTTGCACGACAACCGTGTGCCCAAATGACCTTTCATACCACATCTTGATGGAAAAATTACCTTCACCTTTTGAAGGACCATTTTAGAGAACTCATAATGTTCTTCCACTTATATTACCACAATGACGATTAACATTATTTTGTCCTTTGCCACGTCCACGTTCATTCATTTAACCACTTATTTTCATTTAGACTTATCATGAACTGCTACCACATTCCCCTCACGTAATGGAGCATATCAAGTGGGACGGGCTTCACGATTTTTCATCAAATGCACATTATTTTGCCTTAGTCATCATTACATCATCAATATAGTGCATCGGGACTCAAACCCAACGTCTTATCCATACAAAAGTGTGTTAGGCCATAAATCGATGGGACTTGAACCCCATTATCTTATATTATCATCATAGTGCACCGGGACTCAAACCCGATGTCTTACCCTCTTGGTGCGACAAGACTTGAATCCACCATCTTACCCTCAACCAATGGCATAATAGGCGAAAGTACAATAGGACTCTCACCCTTGAGCCTTTAAAAATATTACCACTTCATGATTATATGTATAAGTGAATTAGAAATGAAGCAAATGTTATCAACTAAAAAATAATTAATAGAGCATCTTTATGCAGATTGTTTAATCTAGTGCATTATCTATTGTAAATATTTCTAAGGTATATCAATACTGGACAACAGGCCAAGCAGAATAATAAAATGGCAAACAATAAAATAATTAGCTTGATAAGTTGTCCAGTTTCCCTTTTGTTTATGTTGATAAGTAAAATATTTTTAGAAGAGAACTTACTCAATAATATATACAAACCTTTGAAGAAAATCACTTTCCTACATGGTTCAAAGAATCAAGAGTTATTGGGTTTCATTACTATAAATCAAGGAATCTGCGAAGGCAAGCTATTGATATTAATTTTCTTTTATAAACAAAATTAAGTAAACTTTCCTGGAAGAGCAAAAGAAACCGTCAAAGCCTTAACACCAAGTTATGGCATTAAACCAAGGAAAAGCAGAAGGCTAAAATCACCTTACACATTTGAAACGGAGACACTGAATGGTTTTGACAAATAGGGGTAGGGAGGCACCAATAGGGACACAAACTTCACTAAATCATAGTGGTCTTTCCTCTAAATGCAAGAGAGCTTATCAATAGTATGAATTTGAAACAAACCTGACATGATCATGTTAATATACGAATTGAATGTTTATGTATTTGTGTTACCAATTACCATACGCACTAAGCCTTCCCGAAAGGCTTTTGCTGATCTGCTAGGCATCGCATTAACATTTAAGAGAATTATCAGTCTGCAAGCACCATCAACAAACCTGACATGATCATGTTAATATACAAATTGAATTCTATTACTCCTCTACATATAACTCCCACTATTTCATGCTTATACTTTATAGAATTCAATATATGAATTAAGTTTAAACTATTGTAACCTACCAGCAAAATTGAAGTAAAAATAAATTGAGATCACATACCTCATACTCCCTTTATAATAATACTATTATTTAATAAGATCTATACCAAAGGCTCAAGCTTACTGCTAAACTGATCACGGCCCAAAAAGGGTATAAACAAGCTGTGAAAGTTAAAAAGCACCTACCATCTTCTTGACAAAGAGTGAGCATTTCGTGCCGATAACGTGTTATAAAATTAAGCTAAAAGAGTAACAATAGTAAAAGATGTAAACAATAGAAATGGAGAGACAAGAGAGGAGAGATTTCTTATTCATCCAAATGTGTTCCAAGTATATAACTATTACATACAACTCAACTATATATAGGAATACATTGAGAACACCAAATGGTGTATCATAAACATGGGTAGTAACTATTTGGGGGTTATCGAAATAAAGTGGGAGTTTTCGCCATAAAAGAATGGGGTTACTTCTTCAAGAATTATGAACATGGAGGAGGGACATAATGGTGAAGAGTAGTGGGGGGAACTACATGGACATCCACATTAATATTTTCATAACAAATTGACGGGGACTGTAATCTTTTTTTTTTTTTTTTTTTTTTTTTAACAAGGAAAGTAACTTTTTTGAGATAATAACTAAAATAGTTGAGTGATTATTTTAGAAATCAACTCTAATAAAGGGTAGCAAAGAACAAACAAATAAATGGGCTGGGAACTTTTTATTTTTATTTTTATTTTAAAAAAAAAACACATTTTCTGAGGTCTTGCTTGGAATCATGAGAGTGAAAGTTGTGATGATTGTTTGACTTGTCAGTTGTCAATAGTCCATCTATACATGTTTGGACAATTCGCAGGATTGCCCTTCTTTTGTGGTGATCTTTAAATTTTGCCCTTCATATTTGAAATTTTTAAATTCTGCCCTTCGGCTAAAACTCATGGGTTTCAGGTTCGAACCCCCACACAGTCAAAATTTTTAAAAAAATTCGCAAGGCAGAGTTTAAATTTCGCTATACCTCCACCGGCATAAACTTGTTAAGGAATTACCAAAGTTATGCCGGACCCGGCATACTTATGCCAAGTCTGCCCATAAGGCATGAGTATGTCGGGTCAGGCATAAATTTGATAATTCTTTAACAAGAGTATGCCGGGTACGGCATACACGAGACCCAACCCTTGCCTTGCAATTTTTTTTTAATTTATGCTTGAGCGGGAGTTTGAATTCAGAACCTCATGATTTCTGCGAACGCTTAGAGTTGCAATGCGAAGGGCAAAAATTAAAGACTAAAGAATATGAGGGGATAATTTAAAGATCACAAATACGAGCAGAAAATTTAAAGACCACCCCAAAAGAAGGGCAATCCGCGCAAAAAAATGTACATGTTTCCCCTCCCAAAAGAGGAAAAATACATCTCTCCAGAAACGACTCTTTAAGAGTAAAAGAATGAACTAACGAAACAATCACAAACGGTAAAATTTGGTCACAGTTTGAGCAGAAATAATACTCATGTCCGATATTTATTTAATACAAAAGTTTATATATACAAAACATGTTTGTATTAATCTGTTTGGTGTAACTATCAAGCGCAGGATAATTCTTTCCCAATTTGAACCACAATAGCACGGATCTGTATGGCTTTGGCATTGGACTAAACCCATAAAATCTGACACTAAGTTAATAGTCTAACAAATGATTGGGCTAACTGGCCAAAACATGATCAAGAAATGCTTTTCTTCTCCGAATGCAGTTTTTAAATTCATCTTTCATTGAACAACATTTTTTGTTGGGCTACAGTACAACATAGATCTAGATAATTCATTTGCTACAAAACCTATAATAAAATCTACACTGTCGAATTCCCTTTCTTCTTGGGATATCCGGTTTGGTACAAGAGGAAAGTTTCCATTGATCCCGTTCCTTCTCCATCGTCAAAATTTTTTGAACCATTTCTCGATTTATGCGTGCCGTCCGCAGTCCGTCTAGTTGGCTAAATTACATTGTGAAATTTCCAGTGTGCATCTACCTTCAGGAGTTGATGATGACCTGAATTTCCTCTAATGTTTTCCCCTTTGTTTCTGGCACCACCTTAGCTACAAATAGTACGGTGAGTAAACCGAATCCAGCATACAGCATAAATGTACCTGAAAATTGCCAAAAAAAAAAAAAATGTCAAAAGAAAAGCCTAAAGGTTGTTACAATTTTCATATATGCAGAGTGTGGAAAATTACCAGTGGCAGTCCAGGCCATGAGGAAACTGAAAGTGTAAGAAACAGCCCACGCGCCCAACCAGTTCACTAAGACTACCAGGCTTCCAGCAGCACTTTTTACATGAATTGGGAATATCTGCAAAATTAGACCAGAAATTTACAAGTTGTTTCAAGAATATGTCAAGCTTATACAAAAGTTTGGATACAAGTGATCAAGGGTTAAGCAAACCTTGATCTATTGAATAATACGGAATAGATGGAACACCACTTGAGAACGGCTTTTCTACTAGTAAACAAAAAGTAAAGCAACTGATTCGAATTACCTCTGACATAATAACCCAAGGAACTGCTCCCATTCCGATTGAAAACGCCGATATGTAAACCTGTGAAAGTAGAAAAAAAAATCAAAATTTCAACTCGGATTCTCACAAGATTTTACTGTGCAAGGAGTAAGATTATTATATGGCAATTAAAGACTTACCAGTACACCAGATACAGCTAGAATTGGAACCCATTCAAGTAAGAGGCCATTTCCCTGGTTAACAAAAAGGAGAGAGATTGTCAAATAAGAAGCAACAACTTTTATTTGCTGATTAACATTTTGTTCTTTCAGTAAGTTACCTTTAGGTAGAAAGATGCTCCAGTCAGAAAGCAACCAACAAATGTCCCTGTTGCTGACACCTGAAAACAATGAAACAACTCTCTTCAGTGATCTATCCTCAGAGATTTTATTTAGGCGATAATTACCATTTTGGATCGCCCTAAAAGAAAATAGCCGGAAAATGTATATGTTTTGTATATTAGGTATAAATATACATATAATATACATATAATAAACATATATATACATATTATATTTTGGCTAGTGCCTGTAATTAATTTCGCCGACGGGCCAACTATGAAAAAAGCCCATTATTTAGTGAGCCCTGTGAGGGAAAAAAAAAAGTGAATTTACCATAAGAAGTGGCCTTCTTCCAGATCTGTCCATCAAAAATGCACCAACAACAGTAATGGGAACCTGTCAAAGTAACAAGACGAGTTTTAGTGATCCAACACTTTTTACTCACTTTGGAATTTTATCAGATTTATAACAAGTTCTCAAGATGTACAAACCTGCACTACAGCATAGGCAATAGTCCCAATATTGCTATTAGAGAGCCCTGCATTTTTCGTTCACATCATTAGTAACCTTGTTAAGAGCATTTTAGTTCTTCAATATTGGAAGACTAAAAGGTGAAGGACAAAGGTTACCTGCGGATTCAAAAGTCTGGCTAGCATAGAAACCTATACCATTTATTCCTATAAACTGTTGGAATACCATCAATCCAATACCAATCTGAAACCAAAAAAAAAAATTAAAAAAAATTGAAGAATTTCAAGAATATTAGCTCTGTCTAAGCTCTTCTAAATGCTTAATTTCAGGAAATGTTGAGGAAAATGGCTTACGATCACAGATCGGATGTATTTGCTACCGAACAAATCCAAGATTCGAGTTTTGGGGAGGCTTTGAAGAGTATCAACATAAGCCTGGATTTCAGCAGCTTCACGAGAAACATCCGCATCTTTACCGCGAAGCTTTCTCAATGCCACCTTAAATTCTTTCTCAAGGCCTACTTTTGCCTGCAATTGTAGTTACCCTTTTTGTAAAAAGCTTTGTTCCTCTTGATCATGAAGATGAAACTTGAAAAGTTTATATTATGTTGAAAACTCACCAGCCATCTTGGAGATTCTGGGATAAAGAACAGACCGACTAGCAAGAAAGTGCATGGAAGAATTCCTACAAATGAAAATATTATTCAGTCATCATCTGTTCTATATTCAAATCTAGTTCATTTTTTTTTTTTTTTTTTATGTTTCTGAGGTAAATTAGTTTTACTTCTTTTTTTATCTTTTCTCCTTGTAAAAAAATGTATATGGGATGATCCAAGAAATACCAGTTAAAGCAAGATTTCTCCATGTTATGACTGTTCCCAGTAAATATGCAACTGATGAACCACAAACAATCATAAGCTGCCGAGTGAACAAACCAACAAAAGTCAGAACCCCACAATTTATAAAGTGAAAAAAGAAACTTTTATATCTTACTTTTATCCTTTTTCTAATTTTATTAATCTATAAAAGTTTTGTCTTTGTTGATTAAAAATTCTCAACTTGACTTTGGGTTTTCTTACTTGATTAACTGTTGTCAATCCTCCACGTAGATTCTTTGGAGCTATTTCAGCAATAAACACTGGAACCTGGTTAATATACCAAGAAATTAGAATTGTTGATTTATTTTAGTAACTGAGAGTGAAAAAATAGAAAATTAAAATATTTACCACGTAAGAGAATATTCCAATGCCAAATCCTGTGAGGAACCTTCCCATGTCAAGTACCAAAGTTCCCTGAATCATCACCAAACAGAGAAACAATTATTTAGAAATAACTTATTAATCTCCTTTCTCCATAGAACTAAAAAAGAGTTAATTCTCTTCAATCTTTTAATTAAAAAAAAAACTGCATAAATATTCATAACTCCATACCATGGAAAAATAGACAGCTAGCCATCCTGTAATGCAGAATACAGCTGACATTCTCATTGCCTGTTCAAAAACATACCAAAATTTCATTATTTTAGCTGTTTAGTAAATAGCTTCTTTTTTTGCCTTTTTAAGTTTATATTCTTCTGATTTCCTTTATAATTTACATACCCCTTTTCTCCCAATAAAGTCTGCAATTCTTCCACTTGTGATAGCTCCAATCATGGCACCAATAGTGATGATGGAACCAAACATGGAGTACTGCCAAAAAAAAAAAAAACGTTATACCTTTAGTTTATCAAAAAAGGAGAAAATAAATTATGAAGTCATCAAGAATTAGTTTAAAAATACCAACCTCGGCAAGAGTTAAATTCAAGTCATTCCTAATTTCTGATTGTGTGGGTGCAGAGTAGCCCACCTGCAAAACATACTCACTTAAGCTAAACAAACCTTTTTATTCTTATGCTTAAGATGTTTTTTGTTTTAAAATTTTGGTCCTGACCAAACAACAAAAGGACAAAAAGAAGACCAGTTAATAAACTTGTTTTAGAGAGAAAAGAAAATCAATTTTTTTTTTAATGTTCTCGCTTCAAAAAATGAAGGAAAATAGAAATACTTACACATGATCCAAATTCAAAAGAACCACAAACTGCAACACAAGTGCTTAATAAAACCATCCCAAGTGATCCATCTTCTTTACTTATTTCTTCATCCGAATCAACAATTTTAGCATATTCAAGAAAGGGTTTTTCTAAATTCTCAAGGCCATTTTCAATATCTTTGCACTTATCAATGGCCATTCTTGAAATAAACAAAAGGTTTTTTTTTTTTTTTTTTTTTCCTTTTTTCAATATAAAAGAGAAAAAAACTCAAGAACACAAGAGGGCTTTGGTGTTGAGGGAAAAAAGTGAAAATTTGGGAGGTATTTATATGCATGCAGTAGGGGGGCAAAGATGAGATATTTTTAATAACTTTATTCAATGATTGGGAAAAATGATTAATAAAAGAAAGATATTTGAGACAAAAAAGCTGTAAACAAATAGGAGAAGATTAGGATTCATGTGAGATTGAAGTGTCACTGACGTGTAATTGTATTTGTACAGCTTGTTTGGTCTTCACATGCAACTGGAATTGCTGCTACGTTAGGAAATTGGGCTCTCTTTTTGCTACTTTTCTTTTTTTGCTCCTTGCTCTTTTGGTAATTATGGAAATAAGGACCTTATCTAACCTAATTTTATTACAAGCCCTGTTCGAAATTTACGTAAACTAATATACGTACCCGCGCGATGCGCGGTGAATATTAACTATTTAAGTTTAGACTCCATCTTTTTATATATATTTAAGTCTTATTTCTCTATCTACATTAAAGTTTTTGACGTTTGTATTCCTTGTTTATCGTTATAGATATTATATTTATTACTCGGTATCATTACATTGCAAGGCTTGAAATTCTTTTGTTGTTCAATACTTTCTATATCTTCAACGTTATCTGTTACGGTTTCAGTTACGTGATTTTATCCATAAGATAATTTTTCTAATGATAATTCAAATGATTTTTTCATCTCATATTCAAATAATCTTATCCAAAAATATCAACATTATAAAAATTAATATTAGAAAATTTCGCCTTTCTACGATTTTTGTCTTTTGTCATTGCATTATCAATTACTTAACATTATTTCATTGACATGTGACTTCGTATTAAATTATCGTTTGTTCACTTCTCTTTTTAATATAATGTATTAACATAGATTTTCTTACTCTTGAAATAATTTTTAATATTTTTAACCTTTTATTATATTACGCAAAAAAATTATTATTTAAAATTTTGCATTAATTTTATAATAATATTCTTTAAATTTATTAATTATATTATCTAAGTTAATTCAAAGTATACTTGAAACAAATGATAGGCTAAAATAGTGAGCTAAGGATGGAAATTGCACGGTAGTTCATAAATTCTAAGATGCTATATATTTGCGCACAATTATTTAGCTTCTGAAATATATTTTCATTATATAAAAAAAATTATTTAGCCAAGCACCTCTTTTCCTAAAAGTAAACATTTTCTTGAAAAAAAATAAGCAATTTTGATTTCTCACAAGATTGGCTTATATATGAGGCTAAAGTAGCAAGTCTTCAATCTTGTTTTCTAGGGGAAATCCATCCATATTTCTCTCAAAATTAGATTAAGAGACAAATTATCACCATCTTTAAACAACAATAAAACACATACAATCAACCAAAAGATCACATAATAGCTTGAAATTACGATGAAAATTAAGTACTGCTAAAGAACTAAACATGATCGATAGCTATAAAATACATGTAACATGAAATAAATTACATTCATATAATAATTGTGACTATACCACTTATTTAAATATTAAATAAAATAAAAAAATTAAAACCTTCCATGTCACCATTAATTGATGACAAAACTTAAAATTGCAATATTTATTGCTCACAATGAGCAAGTTATTTCAGTCTCCGGCATCTCTGTATGTTTTTCTAATAAAATGGAAAATACTGCTTATATAGAATCATCCGGGCATGTCAATGAGATGATGATTATTATTCAGACTTGGAGCTCGATCCTTTAAAGAGGAAGACTTCGTACAAATGAAGATGTTTTGAAAATATTGTCAGATTTAACTTTTTAAAGTAGTATATTATCATTTGTGATAAGTACGCGTTTGGTATACCGCTTTTCCCCAATATCACGATTGCAATTACTTTAGACATTTTAATATAATAAAACTAACATCTTATCATATATCATTGATATGTTTATAAATAAATAATTTTTAATGTAAACAGAGGACATTTATTTGCAAAGAGAGGGAGAGATAACAAATTTACCATTTATGCATGACTGCATATAAGAGGAAATATAAAATGTTAACAAGTAAAAGCAACAGAAGAAATCTATTTTATGTTTCTTTGAAGGTGAAATTAAGATAGTGAGGTTACCAGTGATTTGTTGATTTTGTAAGAAATTTGTTATCATATTTCTTCGTTGCCATCGCCAATTCCTACTTTTTCACCCAAGTTTCAAGCACTACAAAAAAAATTAATGCCTTCTATAATCCGTAGTATTATGAGATGTTCTAAGATCCGAAAAGCAACTAAGAAAACTAAATGCTTATAATAAAGCTTCTTTTTCTTTTTGGCTTATATGATAGGAGAAGTAATTAAGCAATATGACATGCATTGATACAACAACAACAACATACCCAAAGATAATTCTACCATATGGGGTCTGGGGAGGGTAAAGTGTACGTAGACCTTACCCATACCTTTTGACGGGCAGAGAGGCATGCATTGATATAAAAGATTAACAAAGAAGATATTGATGAAAAGTTAAGAATATGAAAGTAATTTATGCAACAAAATGGTAGAGAAATAATGCAAGTTAGATCATAAAACGTTATATCACAAGATAAAGCCACATAAAATCATTCATTGGAAAGCAAAACTAAACAAAATTCTTCAATTAGCTCACACAAAAAAATTACATATCTTTATCCTTTCTCATACATTTGTGGCACTATAAAACACAGTAAAAAAAAAAAATTAAAACAAATGGAGACTCTTTTAACCAATATACATGCATAATGGTAGATCCTTCTATTAGAAAGGGAAGAGGAAGAAAACATAATTTTGAAAGAAATGGTGATGGCAGGAAGCGTAACTTTAACGAGAAAATTAAACCTAACTTAACTTATGATGAAAGATGAAGATGATCAAGAAATACAAGAAAACTAAGAAACACAAGATTGAAATTCAAGAGAAAGAAAGTCCAAGAAGCTCAAGTTTGAAGATCAATTTCTTTCAAGATTGGGAATTCTTGTTTCTTGAATCCTTTTCTAAATAGGTTTCTTGTTTCTTGATTTATATTATAGTAGGATTTAATTTCCTATCATTAGTAGGATCTTTATCCTAGTTCTAGTAGGATTTTAGTTTTCTTTATTCTTTTCCTTATAGAATAGGGATTTTACTTTCCTTGTTTTTAACTATTTCCTTTCTAGAGTAGAATAGGGATTTGTAGTCATCAAAGAAGAGACCCTAGGCCTATATAAAGGGTTCTTATTCTTTGTTAAACACCATTCAGATTTTTGAGCTTAAACCCTAGTTTGCGATAGAGTTATTTTCTCTATTTGGTCTTCTTTATCCTTGTTTTTGGTTCCAAGCAAGGTGGTGATAGCATTTATCTTGTTTTCAATAGCGTGTTGTGTTTCTTTATCACGTAAGTTCATTTCAAGTGGTGACTTAGGAACTTTATTGGTTCTTGATCATTCAAGAATGCGTTTCTTGATTAAAATTCATCCTATTTCATACACAGAACCTTAACTTTTTTGATAGCCTTTATCTTGTTTTCAATAGTGTGTGGTGTTTCTTTATCACGTAAGTTGATTTCAAGTGGTGACTTAGGAACTTTAGTGGTCATTCAATAGCGCGTTTCTTGATTAAAATTCATCTTATTTCATACACAGAACCTTAACTTTCTTCCCATCGTTACGCCCTCAATATTTACTTGTTTTAAACGGGTAAATAGTTATTTTCATAGTTCAAATCGTCATCTTTCACCTCGTCTTAGAATCACCTAATTCCGAGACATATAACCTGAGATACGTCCATTTCTTGAAATCTGCCCACCAACTAGCTTCAAGAACAAGATGTTGGTCGATTGGTTATTTGTTAACTCGAAGAATCACATCAACTCATGTGTTATTGGAAGGGTATATATATAGGAGGTTAAACCTAGAACTACCAACCCTCATTTTAAATTTGAAAAGTAAATCACGATTACATCATTTTTTCTAAACATCTAATAACCTAATTATTAAATGTTACATTTAGTGAGAAAATCATATTGTCAATTTTCCTCTAATAGCCCAAAAGTTAATAAAAGTGATCTGTTTCTTTATTTTATTTTTTCTTGATTATCATGTTTTCTTCTTTAAAAGTATAGTTTCCTATTAGTAGCAGCATATCAAATACATTAAACTTCTAGAGGAAAAAGGAATTATGCTCCATTTTTTCCCAACATAATTTTTCTTCTTACTTATATATAAAATATTAAAGTAAATCATAACTACATCCTTTTTTCCTTACATCTAATAACCTAATTATTTAATGTAGCATTTAATGAAGAAATAATATAGATCGTAAATTGTAATAGCCCAAAAATAAATCTTTTTACCGACATTATTATTTTCTTACCTTATATATGTAATATACATATTCTTTTGTTAAAAATATGTCGAATTTTCTATAATTTTTATTTTTGTATTATATGCAATAAGCAAATAAATTTTCTCTCTGTTGCATTATCCTCCTCTACCTATCTTATTTCCCCAAATATGATATTTTATGTTATTTTTCATTTAGTGTTTAATTGAAATAAAAGGAAAGAATTTATTTTACTTTGTATGTTAAATTAGAAAAACCATTACCATAATTTTGGAAGCCTTGAACAATCAAGTTTCATCTTAAATTTGAAAAGTAAATCATACTACTTTCATTTTTCCTTACATCTAATAATGTCACGACCCATTTTACTAGGACGTGCGGGCACCTATCATTCCCATCGCGATATGCGAACCCTTATCCCAATATAACCAATTTAAGTAAAGGCGGAAGAAATAAATATAAAATAAGTCTCAAATCATCCATATAAGATAAAGTGTGAAAATACTAAATACAACCCTATAGATCTGGTCTAATCCATACAAGAGCACTAACTAAATACTACAAGTCTGAAAGATGATAAAGTCTCATAATACACTGTCTCGAAATAAGAGTAAGACAAGTAACTAAAGGAAAGAACATCTAGGTAGCGGCCGTCATCGTGCTCACCTTGGAATGACTCTACAGCAGCCTCGCCAATCAACCACGAGGGAAAAGAGTGGAACTCCTAATACTCTACATCCATAAAAGAATACAAAGCAAAGCGTAGTTCAAGAAAAACAACTACATCGGTAGGTATCATAGGCCGACTAAGTATAGCTAACATAATTCAAACAATAAAGCAAGATAAGCAGATAAATCAACAAGTATAAGTCAAACATAATCGAAGCCGAGTACACGTCATTGCCTAAGTAGAGCATCTAAACCCAAATGTGTCAAGTCTCAATATGTCCATTCCGAAACCAACATTACAAGTAAAACATCAAATCATCTCAATATAAGCCATGATGAAATGCAATGCAATAATGTATGAATGCAATGCAATGTTGTGTAAACATGTACTCCTATTAAATATCGACATCTCGGAAGACAAAACCAAGGTGACTCGCAAGTCTAAGTGTCATCCTTCCCGCATTTTCGCCTACCGACAGACGGGACCTCGGATCTTGCCCACGGGGTTCTCACCGCACCACCCCCTGGGATCCACGAGTACATGCACTCACTCAATCCACGATTCTCGAACGAACATCGGATATCGGACTCTCACGTCACTCAAAAATCGAGCCTGTACCATCACAACGTTGTTTCATCAAAGTATCAAGGTATCAATAGTGTATCGTGAATGGATGAGAACGCGTGCAATGCATGCGTCAACATCAATAATCTGATCAATTTCACAAGTACCAACATGGGTACGCTAACAACATGTCAATGTCACAAGTACCAACATGGGTACGCCAAGAATATATCAGTGTCACAAGTACCAACATGGGTACACCAACAATATCAGTGTCACAAGTACCAACATAGGCACGCTAACAGTATCAGGAAAAATTACACAAGTCACATAGAACTCTATCCTCGTATCAACATCAACAAGTAAGGTACTACAAAGATCACAATCAAGATGGAACAACAGATTCCAATATTTACTAACAAAGACGTAGCATCAAGCCAACACAATAGAACAATCAAGTCACAACACAACGGTGGCTAGCCCTAATCACGCAACAAACGGCCCAACCTAAGGTAATATCCAACCCAATTTCATGCCTGAAGATTCACATGCCGTCTCCGACAATATCATCTAAATATATGCTTCGCTACACGAAGTCTCACCAAGAGTAAGTCATAACCTACCTGGATGGCCGAACCGCAAACACCGACAATCACTCTTTCGCCTTCCCCTTTCCCTGAGCCTCAAGATCAAAGAAGTCTGGGCATATTCGAACTCTAGATTAAAAATCATGAAGATCGATACCAATATCGCTATCATTCAATTTAGGTCAAATCCAACCCTAGAATTTGGGGAAAATGGGCCCACAAGGGCAAAACGGGAAATTCGGAAGCAAAATATCAAATTAAGCACTAGGTGATCATAACCCAACCACTAATTGCTGATTTAACTCATGAAATCCCCTAATTTCGAAATTGAAGCAAAACCCCCAAATTTGGGTATAAACCCTAACTCTTTGATTCAAGAATTCAACACTAATAATGAGATATAAATGGTTAACAATCTTAGATTCATCAAACTCTAGCATAAACCCCATCAATTTCATCATTAGTAAGCCTAGATAGAACAATCATCAAAACCCACTTTTAATCTTCCATAGCTAAGGAATGGCTAAGGGAAGGGGAATCCTAAGATGATTAGGATTAATGGAATGAAAAGGATTAGGGGAACTTACCACCAAGAATAAGAGCTCTATTTTCGGAATAATTATGAATGAAAAGACTTGGGGTTTTATATCATTAAATACCCCAAATCGGCTACCCGATCACCGCTTCTGCGGTCACTCAGACCTCTTCAGCGGTGCCACCCCAACTGTCCCATGACCGCTACAGCGGTCATGCCTAATTGGCACAGACCGCTTCAGCGGCAGGGTGACCGTGATGAGTCGTGAAATTACGCGATATTCGACGCTAATTCCTTAAGCTTTTGTGACTCCTTAAGCACTTTTGTTGTTACTTTTTGTGTTTTTATGTTGTTTTAATAGGAAAAGATGCCCGGAGAGCATAACGGAGCAAAACGGAGCAAAACGGACCAAAATAGAGCAAAAATAGAACAAATTCATACTTTCGCACCCATATGCTACACGCAGAGTATATACGTGTGCAAGATGTGCAACATGCGAGAAAGATGTAGAAGATTCCGTCGTCAAAAAACGGCACCATACGCGAGTAGCATATGGTGCGTGCAAATACACAAAGTAGCAAGATGTCTTTGCAAAGACGTGGTGACAGAGAAAATTGTCACCACATGCTACGGTTTTTGCACCACATGCGATTAGCATGTTGAACATGCGAATAAGATGTGGTGCAAAGATGTCGTAAAGAGGGTATTTTGGTCCGATTTTGTTCCCGTTTTTAGATGATATAAATACTCTTTTAGGGTTTGTAATAGATTATCTTTGGTCATTTTGCAAGTTTTGGAGGCTAGGTTTCTCTACACTTTGAGAGAAGATTGGAAGAACTTCAATGAGATATTTCTTTAATCCTTTCTTCAATTCCTTGTTTTGTGTTGTATATCTAAGTGTGTAGTATTTACTTTCTTCACTTGAATCTTGTTTATGGTAATATTCTATGATTAAAGTGTTGGATTGAAACTCTTGTTTTGCTTATGTATTGAATGATTTTTATTGCTATTGAAGTGGGTCTTTGTTGATTTAATTAATCTCGTTCTTGAATGTTTCAAAGGGATTAGCTAACCCTAGGACTCACCCATTTACTTAGATTGAGCTTGGAAGAGGAAATCTAGGTTGGGAAAGATTGATTAACAAGAATTTGGGTCATTAAATCCATCTAATAACTTGAGCTCGGAAGAGGATAGTTACTCGAGGTTAAATTGATTGTACTAATATCACACTCTAAGGCTTGAAAAGCTTAGAGTGAAATTCATTGATTTGGTTGGAAGACTTTCAATGAGATTTTAGAAATCATTATCTATTAACATAAACCCGCTCTTTAGTTGTGATATCGAAATACATTGGATCGTTACTTGAGTGTAATTTCCTTGTATTCGAACTTGTGGCCATTGATCATTTTATCGCTTTCTAGGTTAGTTTATATTTTGCATTAGTCATAATCTTTCTCAAAAACCCAAAATATTATCCATCGTTTGGCTTTAGCTTAGTTAGTGAAAATTTCATACTTTTCTTAATCGCCTATATATGTTCTCTGTGGATTCAATTCCACTCATAGTTGGGTAAATATACTGCGATCTGACCGTGTACACTTTCTTTTGAGGAGTGTATTTGGACGTTATCAAAAATAAGCTTGCTAAGTCTTGGAACAATTTGGCGTATTTGGGTTAGTTGGGATTTAAGCTAACTTGTTTTTGTTCAAACTTTCTTTTATTTTTTTCTTTAAAAAAAAATAAAAAATCAAATTCGCAAAATCGTCAGCTTGCTTCGCAAAACCGTCAGTTTTTTTTAAAATCAAGTCAGCCGCAAACTCCCGCTTTTTAGCTTCGCAAAACTGCCCCAGTTTTTGCTTTCGCAAAATCGTCTGCTTTTGCTTCGCAAAATCGCCGTTTTTGCCTCTCAAAATCCTGTCCAATTTTTGCAAACTATCCGCTTTTTAGTTTTATTTTTAAATAAATAAAAAAAAAAAAAAACAATGGCATCATATAATGAAAGTTGGTTTGATGGTAGTTGTTCTTACTTACACCCTTGTCTTTATCGTGGAGGACCACACTCATGGCAAAATTGTTTGAATTCTCCCGGCGGATTGTGCGCACAATCCCAAACCTACGAGTGAGTATTTGTGATAGTGTGGTGGTCAAAATGGTCATTGGGATAATTGTGTTATTTATCCTTCCTTCCCCGAACCCCCACTATGACTATTCTAGTTTTGATTTTGATGATAGTAGGGATATGGAAGTGTAAGAAGCCTTAAATGCTCAAAATGAAAGGATAATGCTCATGGAGACCATCCTTGAAAAGTGGAAAACAGACTTAGTGCATAGTGGGACTCGAGGCAACCACTTGATGACTCGAGGCAAGCAATTAATGACAAAAGCTATTCACACCTGAGGATCAAATGAAATCATTGGTTCATACTCATCATGCTCAACAACTCGAGGGTGTTGAAAATAGGCAAGAAAGTTGCCAAAACATGAATGCCCTCCAAGGTGAATTTTTACAAGCTTTGAATGACTCTCAACTTGAAGCAAGGCCTTGACAAAGTGGAAATTGTGAGCCAAGATTACTTATGAATCAAGCTCAACAACTTGAAGCTTTCAGGGGATTATCGTGAAGGCATTTCGAGCGATGATGGAAGAATTTTTAAAAATCCATTTTGAGCAAAGTCAACAACAAGGAACTTGAAATTGCAATCCGGTGACTTGAAAGTCGAATTGAATGCAAAAGTTGAGGTATGTAATACTCAACATCAAATAGTCATGGATAGTAGTTTTAAGTTGGTTTCCAATGAAAAGTGGTCAAGATTGATTTTCAAGAGATAATGATGAATTGCCAACCGACCAATCCAAAAATAATGCAAGATGCCAAGATTGAAGAAATGATACTAGAGTTGCATAAAAATTTCATGAAATGGTTTTTGAAAACTCTAGTTCATTTTTGAAGTAGGATGTCAAAAATGAAGCAAATTTAAAATTGAGCGCCTTCGACCACATTCTAACCATTTTTCAACATTGTGGCCGAAGTTGATGATATGGAAGTTGAACTAACCGAGCCAATGGAGAATTTTGGAAATGAAGAAGAAAGCGTTTTCATTTTGAAGTTTGCTATGCCAAGAAGACAAAATGGCATGCCTCACTTAAGGGCCAAGAAGGCAAAATGCGACACCCGAGAGTCGTCTTTGCTTTCCTACCACCGCCTCACGAGCATCACCGAATCTTTTCATTCAAAGTCACGCAAATTCATATCTTCCAAATGGAAGGAAAAGTGGTAAAGGTAACCGGCCGTGCCGCGACGTTAACTTAAGCGCTGGTGGGAGGCAACCCATCGTTTTAAAATTTTAAATCGTTTTTGAAATTTTATTTCTTAGAATAGTTTAGTTTATGGTTTTTGACTAATCCGCAAAGTTTCGAATTTTTGGAGTTATTTTGAGCATATCGGATACCCGTGACAGCCCCCCCCCCAAAACCGCAAAAAGCAAAATATCTTTTTCTCGGTGTCATAACATGCGATTCGCATGTCATACATGCGAATCGTACGTGGCGTCGTACGTGGTGACAGTCAAGCAAAAAAAAAAAAAAAAAAAATTTTTTTTTTCTTTTCTCTCGTTTTGTTTTGATTATGTGCAAGCGAGAACACTCGTAATGTTTATAGTCATGGCATGCGGCAACACATTATATTTTAAAACTAGCTCAAATTTCTGAAAATTTTGTTCTTTTGACATGTTGTGGATTAGTCGCTCTTATTATTTTACTTTCTTTCTTAGCTTCTTATATTAGTCTTGTAAGTTTAGGTGTAGGTTCTCCTTGAGGAAAAAATGTGAAAACGCTTGGCTTGTTTGGTACTAATAGAGTTAGTCTCTGTATGTGAAATTAAAATGAATACCTCTCCAAATTGTTGTGAAAGTTAAAAAGCAAGGCGCATAGGAAAGAATGATCTTTGTGACAACTTTTTGGCTCATTTGGTGACTCTTTACCTACTAGTTGTGTTGACTTTGGATTATGAGATATTGCACTAGTTGTTCTTGCTTGGGAAGTGAAATTGATCTATCTTGACTAGTTCATATGCCATGTGTGTGAGTGTTTGTTGAATAAATCTTGTGTTTACTTTTATCATCTAGAACTTGCCCGGTTAGTCTTTCAATGTTAATTTTGATCATATTGGTTGGAGAGATGACCTTGGGCTATCTTTGTGATGTTTGAAAAAGCCCTTTAGCCTTTCTAGCCTACCATTGCATAAATAATATCACTAGTAACCCCATTTGAGCTTATAACCTTTTCTTTGATTGCCACATTACAAGCCTTTACCCTTTTTTGATGAAAAGTCCCTCTTTGAACCTTTTCCTCCTTGAACATGAAATTGTAAATTTGAGGCCAAAAGCCTAAGTTGGGGGTGTTAGTGTTGCTTGAGAGTGGTGAAAGTTGGTGTTGTGGAAAAGTCAAAAGAAAGGAAGAAAATTTGAAAAATACAAAAAGGTTGCAAACTTTTTTTGCAAAAAAATGTATCTTTGTAAAAAAAAAAAAAAAAAAAAAAAAAAAAATTCCTTCTATTTTTTTTTTTTTTTATGTTTTGTTTTGATTATGTGCAGTTTAGGACACCGCAACATTTATAAGTTGGGGTGAAATGTGCTAGCACATTATATTTTGGAACTTTATAAAGGAAGTTGGAATAATTGGGGAAACTAGTATGCAAAGGAAGGAGTGTTGTTTTGAAATGAAGAGGAAAGCCGGACGAAAGGTTGTGTGTAGTGTTCAAGGAGGGCGTAGTCACTTGTATCCCAAATACTTATCCTACCCTTCCCTAAGCCTGCCGCATTACAAGCTTGAAAAGTCCTATGTGATCTCCAACCGAATGTTCTTGAGTTAGTGATGATTGAAAATAAGGGCAAGCTTATGGTGTGATATTTGTTAGCACTAGAATTTCTTTGTTGAGTGTGAGTGACTTTGCGTATTTGTCCCTTGTGTCGTTGTTGTGAATATAGTGATTTTGGGACTTTCTTTCTTGTGAGGGCATATGAATTACGATAGATTGGTAATGTTGAAAAATTTTCAAGTTGAGTCAATCGAGCAAATCTAGTGAGCTAGTGGTTTCGAGTCACTCATTGAGGCTTGAGTGTTGTTGCTTGATGGTTTTAAATAGCTATTGCATTCTTGAAATTGTATTTTAAAATGAGAGAGGTATTTGGTTGAAATTTCACATGCTTGTAGCCTAATTGTTGGTACCAACCAAAGTCATGTTTTTGTGCTTAAAATGGATCCTCATCGAGATTTTTGTTTTAGTTTGCTTGAGGACAAGCAAAAAGACTTTAAGTTGGGGTGTTGATGAGTCGTGAAATTACGCGATATTCGACGCTAATTCCTTAAGCTTTGTGACTCCTTAAGCACTTTTGTTGTTACTTTTTGTGTTTTTATGTTGTTTTGTAGGAAAAGATGCCCGGAGCATAACGGAGCAAAACGGAGCAAAACGGACCAAAATAGAGCAAAAATAGAACAAATTCATACTTTCGGCACCATATGCTACACGCAGTATAGCAAGACATGGCGCAAAGACAGCAACATGCGAGCAAAGATGGTGAAAGATCTCGCTGTCAGCAAAAATGGCACCATATGCGAGTAAAGATATGGTGCAAGATGTGCAAAGATGCGCAGCAAAGATGTGCAATATGCGAGCAAGCATGTGCAACATGCGAAGCAAAGATATCTTGCAAAGATGTAGTGGCAACAGAAAATTGTCACCACATACCACGGTTTTTTGCACCACATGCGATTAAGCATGTTGAACATGCGAATAGCATGTGGTGCAAGATGTTGTGCAAGAGGGTATTTTGGTCCATTTTGTTCCCGTTTTGATGATATAAATACTCTTTTAGGGTTTGTAATAGATTATCTTTGGTCATTTTGCAAGTTTTGGAGGCTAGGTTTCTCTACACTTTGGAGAGAAGATTGGAAGAACTTCAATGAGATATTTCTTAATCCTTTCTTCAATTCCTTGTTTTGTGTTGTATATCTAAGTGTGTAGTATTTACTTTCTTCACTTGAATCTTGTTTATGGTAATATTCTATGATTAAAGTGTTGGATTGAAACTCTTGTTTTGCTTATGTATTGAATGATTTTTATCATGCTATTGAAGTGGGTCTTTGTTGATTTAATTAATCTCGTTCTTGAATGTTTCCAAAGGGATTAGCTAACCCAGACTCACCCATTTACTTAGATTGAGCTTGGAAGAGAAATCTAGGTTGGGAAAGATTGATTAACAAGAATTTGGGTCATTAAATCCATCTAATAACTTGAGCTCTAAGCAGGATAGTTACTTCGAGGTTAAATTGATTGTTTAATATCACACTCTCTAAGGCTTGGAAAAGCTTAGAGTGAAATTCATTGATTTGGTTGAAGACTTTCAATGAGATTTTAGAAATCATTATCTATTAACATAAACCCGCTCTTAGTTGTGATATCGTGAAATACATTGGATCGTTACTTGAGTGTAATTTTCGTATTCGAACTTGTGGCCATTGATCATTTTATCGCTTTCTAGGTTAGTTTATATTTTTGCATTAGTCATAATCTTTCTCAAAAAAACCCAAAATATTATCCATCGTTTGGCTTTAGCTAGTTAGTGAAAATTTCATACTTTTCTTAATCGCCTATATATTGTTCTCTGTGGGATTCGACCCCGACTCATAGTTGGGTAAATATACTGCATACGACCGTGTACACTTTCTCTTTGAGGAGTGTATTTGGACGTTATCAGACCGCTACAGCGGTACCACTGCCGCGGTGCTGGTGTCGCCAAAGCGGGCACCAGACACCAGAAATTATCCAACTTTTCACACTTCAATCCGATTTTCCGACTAATTCCCGAGGCCATCTGCTCATATATCACATGCACAGACACACATAAATACACGCTATGAACGCGCTGCGGAATTCTCAACGGAGGTCTCGTTGACCGATTCAACCCCCGATACCTTAATTCAATTTCCCAACCCAAGTCCCAAAATGCATTCGAGTGCATTGGGAACCGAACAAGATATACACACAAGTTCTAAATGACCATCCGGGCCTCCTGGAATCGACGAATTTTCGAAAAAGGTCCGTTTACCCAAAAATCAACTTTGAGTCAACTCTTTTTCGCTTTAAGCCCATATTTTACGAAAAGCTACCTGAATCAAGTCTAGACACATCGGGAAGCGTGTTAACGGTCCCCTCGGGTCAAAAGGGTCGGAAATGCAATAACGACCAAACGGGTCGTTACAAATAACCTTATTATTAAATGTAGCATTTAGTGAGGAAATCATATGGGTTGTCAATTTTCCTTTAATGGGCCAAACCTAAATCTTTTTTGCCGTCCCTATTTTTTTCTTGTGCATATAATAATATAGCTATTTTATTTAAGATCCTATTTTGCTGCTTGGAATTTTTAAAGTCATCAAATCTTTAATATTTGACGTAAATTCATTTATTTCATTTTATCTATTAACTTATCCCAAAGTATAAAAGTCATAAGTCATAAGTCATATTTTATATACTAACGTATCCGAAAGTATAAATAGTCATCAAATTGTATAATTGATATATGTTATGCAATATTATTTTTTCTATTAAGAATTTCAGTATCGCTTTAATTTATTTATTTTTTGGAAATTATATCATGTAAGTTAACTCTTACCATTTAAAGAAGTATTTTTAGTTATAAATTAGATTGAAGAATATCAATTAATTATATTTCACCAATCAAATTCACCAAATTAGGTGAGTACATTTAACAAAAAGAATTATGGTGAAATCTGTAATTTACTTTAATTTCAATTAGATTCCATATCACCCTAATTAAGGTAAAAAAAGAATGTGAATGCGTCTAAATTTTTCTAAATAGTATGTGAATGCGTCTAAATTTTTTTAAATAGTACTTACGATTTGACCTCATGCTAATTAAGGAAAATAAATAAATTGAATGATCCTAACCTCCCTAAATAACGTAAACAATTTGATCTGATGTCTTCAATTCACCTTTGGTTCTAATTCTGTTGCTAAATTTCTTGATTTACTCAACTAAATGAAATCAAGAATATTCTATTATCATGTTCTAAATTTTTTAGGCATATAGCTAAAAACTCATTATCATTCAAATAAAATTTAAATCATTTTCAATTAAATGTGGCATTTGGTTAATAAATATTTAAAAAAGCATAATTTATTCGACTTCAACGTTTTTCTTATTTCACTTTTAATCTATATCACATTTACCTTAGCAATACGTGTGCAGTTCTATACTTTAAAGTTTTTTTTTTTTTTAATTATATCATTGAATATTTTATATTACCATTTAAAGAAGTATTTCTTTTACTATAAATTAGATCCAAGAGTATTAATTAATTATATTATCCAATCAAATCCACCAAATTAGGTGAGTACATTTAATAATGTCACTTAATTTCTTTTTAAATTAAGACAAATAGAATTTGTTGCCAAGTGGCTTGTTCATATTATGCGGCTTAATATTAAGCTAGACTACCCTCCTTATATATATATATATATATATATATATATATATATATATATATATATATATATATATGTGAAAATCATTTTCACCCCCCGACTTTGCTTTAAAAATCAAGCTCCCCCCTCAACTTTGAACAATAGATAATCTCCCCCCTTTATCCTAATTGACTTTTGTAAATGCCCATTTTACCCTTACATTATTAACTTTTATCTTCTTTTTTTGCTTCTTTAAAATCATGATATATATTTTTTTTTAATCTATGTATCAAATTTCCTATAAAATAAATAAATGTTATCTTTTGGGCAAAGAAAACAGTGAGAAATACTAATTGAGTATATACGTTAATAATGTTCTACAATGAAATAAATTAGCAGAATAAAAAAATTAATTTTAATAATAATAATAATAATCAAACTCTAATATCTATTTGTACAAGTGAAAATAACAAATAATAATAACTTTATAAATATATTCCAGTGCAAGTATTACAAACAAACAAAAAAAGACAAATCTTTAAAAATATTTTGTGTATATTGTAAATGAATTTTAAATTATAATTTTAGAAAATATTCCTTCAATGACTAACAAAGCTTATTTATTTATATAGACAATAAAGAATAAGATATATATATATAGTGGAGGATTGTAACAAGGGCGAAATAGACATTACATAGGGTAAAGTGGGGAGAATGTCTATTGTTCAAAGTTGAAGGGGGTGTTTGACTTTAAAAGCAAAGTTGGAGGGTGAAAATGATTTTCATCCATATATATATAGACTAATATTCGTACCCGCGCGATGCGTGGTCAAATAAAAAGAAACATAAAATTTAGTTACTCATATCTTATTTATAATATCGCATTACAACTAATTGTTTTAATATTTAAACTGTTACTTTTTAGAGATTATTTATTTTCTCTCTATAAGTCAATTGGTAATACTCCTCCTGTAAAAAATAAATTAAAGGTTGCTCAAGTGATTCTTTAACATACTTTTAAGTTGGAAAAAAGAAGAAAATTTTGAAATCTAATTTTGTAGCAACTTTTCACAAATTTTATTGTCAATTGTTATTGTTAGATCAACTTATAGTTAACCAATATGTTTGTCACATATTTCTTAACATAGCAAAGCGGTTAAAAAATTATATTCCATTTAATAAGAAGAGAAGTATTTTTAAGCAATTGATTAAAACTTGTAATTAGAAAAAATAAAATTTACATTTTCAAATTCTTAAATAAAAATTAAACAGAAATCACTTAGATAAAATATATATACTAATTAATTTTGATAATAATGTTTATGCGATTGTACATGTAAACTATATTAAAGTATGTTATCATCCATGCTCACTAAAGAAAATATAACTTTCCAACATCACTCTAGTTCTTTTTTCTTTTGGAGATTTCAATTAATCCAACATGTATTTTCAGATTCCAAAATGCTTTTATCTTAAATCATGATTTCTCACTGAGGAAAGCATCCTCAACGTTCAAGTTCTTCTTATATAACTTAGGTTCACGACCTTCTTTTATCATAAAATATTAAGCAAAAATATCTGGTAAAATTATTTTTGTTACACTTTAATTTAATCTATATTAATGAAACAAAACCCACAACCTAACATAATTAAATTATTTTTTATCTTTCAATGTGTAAAGTTCTTAAATAGTACTCTCTCCATCCCAATGTTCATAAGGGTTGACATATTTGGGGAGTCAAGCAACAATTTCTTTGACTACAATTTTAAACATAGATTCTTCGTATATTTTATAATAAAATTTACATATTTGAAAATTACATAAAAGTACTATAAATTTGCATAATTAATAATTCATAGTATATTAAAAGAGTTGGTGAAAGTCTTACTCCTTAGCTATTTGACTCCCCAAATAGCTCAACCCTCATATAAATCGGGACAAAGGAGTATGTTGCTAGCCATCATGTAGCATGCTTAATGTTGAGGGATAGGGATAGCCATCATCTAACATATTTTCATCAGATTTATGAGATAAATTTTGCTACGTCCTGCAAAAAGGAAGACAAAGGAAGACGTAAGTAAGTGAATTGAAAATTTGATCATTCTCACCAATACATTGATTAAGTACAAAAAATATCAATAATTAAGAAATTATATGAAGCCAATATGTTTAATAGACTGAAGAATTTGTTTTTCTTTTCTCTTGGTTCGTGAGTAATTGACTCACACCATTATATAAGAGTTGCTGGGAGATTCATATGTAGAAGACTCCTATTTTGAAGCAAATCATTAGAGGGAAATAGTAAAAAAATAATTCAAGAGATTCAAAATCTCCGCCTAAAAGGCAATAATTGTTCACTTTCCAACCTTATATTCTTTTTCCTTGATTGTTTCAATTTGAGTGAATCGTGAATATTCTGTCATATAATATTATTCGTTATATGGTAATTTATGAATTACAAATATTTTAGTTTCCACAAAGAATAAAGTTTTTAATATAGAAGAGAGAACAATTGTTGATTTGATTCTACTAATACCATACTTATGTTGAAAGAAGAAAAGGGGTAGAGGTGATGAATTGATATAGCAAAATGACTTTGATGCGTTTTGTATTTATTGAAATTTAATTCGCTATCGGCTTACTTTAATGCATTAGGATATTCATTTGATTTCTTTAAAAAAGGTAACTATCTTACATCTCAGTCCAAATTTGATTTTTTTTTTTTTTTTTTTTTTTTTTTACATCTTTCAATTAAAATTAAAAATTTCTTATCAGTAAAACTTAATAATACGTGTGCAGATCAGTACTTTAATTTTATTTTATTTTTTGAATTCTATCATGTAATATTATAGCTTACCATTTAAAGGAGTATTCTTGACTATAAATTAGATTCAAGAATATCAATTAATTATATTTCTCCAATAAAATCTACTAAATTAGGTGAGTACATTTAATAATGTCAATTGACTTTTAACCATGATTTTTTGAAAACTAATTATCTTTCAAATAAAATTTAAACCATTTTCAATTAAAATGTGGCATTTGGTTAATAAATATTTTTTTTAATCATAATTGATTCGAATTCAATGTTTTTCTTATTTCACTTGTAATCTATATCACATTTACCTTAGCAATATGTGCAGTTCAATACTTTTTTTTTAAAATTCTATTATATAATATTATATCTTGCCATTTAAAGGAGTATTCTTGACTATAAATTAGATCTAATAATATCAGTTAATTATATTTCTCCAATCAAATCCACCAAATTAGGTGAGTACATTTAATAATGTGAATCAATTTCTTTTTTAAAATTATTACAAATAAAATTTGTAGCCAAGTGGCTTGTTCATATTACGCTGCTTGACAACATCAAGCTAGACTACCCTCCTTTTAATATAATATGGATATGGATATAGATACTAATTATGTTCCACGTTCAATTAGGAGTTTGATTTGGAAAACTCTAACTATATATATTTCAATTCAAATTCAAAAAATTCATATACTATCTATTTATGCTGATATCTTTTTATTTACATATATCTAAACCCATGTATGTAATAACAAAAACCAACTACATATTTTTCAACTCAAATTCGAAAAATTCATACACTATATTTATGCTGGATATTTTATTATTTTCTTTTAAAACTGGGTTTGCTTTATTTTTCTAAAACAGATAAGCTCAATTATTACCTTATATAATCATGATTGGAATCTTGGATAAAATAGGAATTCGTAATAAAGGAATGCTTATTTTCCAAAAGCTTTAATTTCGGAATCTATTTACTGTGAGGATAGGAGTCAATCTAAATTGATTTCTATTATTATTATTATTATTATTATTATTATTATTATTATTATTATTATTATTATTTTTAGATTATATATTGTAATATTAGAACTACAATTAATAACTTCTTTTAAAATTAATATAAATAGAATTTGTTGTCAAGTGGCTTGTTCATATTACGTCACTTGGCTTAATATTAAGCTAGACTACCCTCCTTATATATATATATATATATATATATATATATAGATTTACTTTTAAGAAAAAAAAACTGTATTTGCTGTTGTAGTTATAGTGATTAGAGGAGAGAAGAAAAGGCAAGTTTAAATTACTAATTAAATTAGAACATGACTTTTGAAGTTCCAGTTAGAAGAATTGTTTCTCTTTAGGTTAACTATAGGAGTATATCTTTACTAACACATATCTATACAGATCTTATAATACCTGTTTTTTGTCTCCCAAACAGGTTTGGTTATAAGTTTCCTTCTCAATTTTCTATCGTGTTCTTGGGGAAATCCAAGTTTTTGTTGAATTTATAATTTATTTGTCTTTATAAAATCTCAAAGGATTTTTCGGATGACTCAACAACAATATAGTGGAGCTTAAATTCTGTAAGAACAAAGATAACTCTATCAAAGCCATCAAATTTTCTGTTTCCCACAAGTTTATTTTACAAACATATTTAATCTAGATTTGGCAAAAGTTGAACGTTAATCTGGATTTATTCTAACCCCTTTGACAAAATTAAACTTTAAAAAAAAAAAAATTGCACACTGAATATTTCCCTCACAGAGGTTGCTTACTTAAGTACGTACATGGCTCAACGTTACAAATTTTAATTTAAAACATATCATTCCATCGTTTGAAAGTAGTTAAAAATAGGAGCATACTATTCAATTTTGCAAATAATAACTGAAGATTTATGATTATTGATCCACGCAAGATAATCTTCATATCATCTTGCAATTATTTTTTGCAAATTCCAGATGTAGACGTTTATGGTAACTAAACGTCATATAATTCAGATCCACCCTTCACCTCAATTTTATAAGAGAAACTGACATAAATAGCAGTTCATTAAAATAATAGTCAGTAAATATATATTGTTATATATCAATATATAATATACATAGTGTGTATATATATATATATATATATATATATATATATACACACATACATTTTGATACATAATAGTGTATATTTCTTATATTTTATACTAATGAATGTAATTATTTTTGACCAATCGACCAAATGTTTAACTTACCCTATTATAATTGTGTAATTAGTAAGGCGACCTCACAAAAATTAAGAGTTCAGCTGACTCAGCTACATGTCAGTGGCTCCTTTTATCTTTTTGACATAATAATCGGTAATTTTCCTAATTATGCATTGTTTGTTTGGTAAATTGGATTAGTTTTAAAGGGCAAGTGGTCAATTTTAAGCTTAAAATTATGTGAAATTGTTCAGAATTTGCCTTTGGTTAATAATTAGGGTGGTTAATAATTAGGGTTAGAAAGTTTATTATGTTCTGGACACCATTTTGTTGGAAACGTAAGGCGGATCCTTGATAATATCATAGGGCACAAAGAGAATGGAAGAGGGAGATAAACATTAAGCTCACTTCATATCATATTAAAACTCCATTCTTACATAATAACATTACAAAAGGGGTATATATAGGTGCTAAAGGATAATTCTAGACAAAAAACTACTAAATGCTTTCACACTCAGACTATGAACTTGGTCATCTCATAAACACAAAATCATGCACCTAATAACATTTAAATTCTATGCATCTGATCACATAGATATCCTAAAAGCTACATAGATAACATCAAAGTGCATGAACTTATAATATTCAAAATTATATTTTCAACACTCCCCCTTAATTTTGAATTTTCTTTTCATATCGATCCTTCATCGGTCTTTGATGATTTGTGCTTCATTTCCAATATATGCTCTTTCGGTACGCCTTCCAAATTTGCCTTCAAATATAATCTTTCCCTGAATTTGGTAGGTGATCTAGGCATAACTTTCCACATTCACAAATTGTCGGTTTTAACTTCAACTTTTCCCGCAATTGCTTCAAAATTGGCTCATACTGAACAGTCACATGATACATGCGGTTTGATCTCCATTTTCTTCAACTTTTGGCTTTTGCAAACACAAATTCACGGAAGACTCTCTTGTCTTCTCTTCCTATCTTGTGAAGTCCTTCAAGATTCACACCTTTTGGACGGGTTGTCCTTCTCTTCACAAACCCGAAGAATTCACTCTTCTTTTGCAAATAGCCAGCTTCTCAACAGGTCATCAAACCTGGAGACACGCTTTCAATGGAGATAGCCAAAATTTCACTTTTACACCTTCCAGGATCGAACCAACGCTCTGATACCACTTGTTGGAAACATAAGGCGGACCCTTGATAATATCATAGGGCACAAAGAGGATGGAAGAGGGAGATAAACATTAAGCTCACTTCATATCATCTTAAAACTCCACTCTTACATAATAACATTACAAAAGGGGTATATATAGGTGCTAAAGGATAATTCTAGACAGAAAACTACTAAATGCTTTCACACTCAGATGATGAACTTGGTCATCTCATAAACACAAAATCATGCACCTAATAACATTAAATTCTATGCATCTAATCACATAGATATCCTAAAAGCCACATAGATAACATCAAAGTGCATGAACTTATAATATTCAAAATTATATTTTCAACACATTTTTCATTTTAAGACGAATGCAATGAGTCAATATCATCTCTTTATGGAAACCAGAGATACTCAGCCATCTTCACTTTGAGGCAGTCCACTTGTTGTTTCTTAAATTGAAAAGAGTATTTTTCTTATTTATTTATTTTTAAAAAACAGTTGAAGAAAATATAATCACCGTTGAATTGCAAATTTTTTAATTAAAAAAAAACCTCGTATTTGGTAGTATTTTATAGGAAGCTAAAGAAAAATACAAGTAACATGTGGTGATATGACAGACCAAGATGCGTGGATCTTTCTCAAGTATACTACTACTAATTTTTGTCTAAATCCTTGGGAAATGGCTGCATTGGACCCACAATTGTAATTTTTAATCTCCCACTTGAATTATTATAGAAAGATTTGCATTATTGGTGGACAGAAATGTTAACTACTAAAATTAGTGGATTAGATTTGTTTTAGTCCAAAATCCGCGGTACATTCGTCAATTCATGGATTAATCATATCCTTCTTGGCAATTGTGTAAACTTTTCATTTAATAATAATATATCAGCATTATTTTTATATGACCTTAATATCAAAATCAGCGGACAACTACTTCACATGTCAAATACTAGTGGCTTACTGCATATTTATAGAGTTTGTTCTCGTCGGATACATAAAGATAATGTCCCTGACCTAAGAATATTAAATACTTTCACAGCTATGATCGATTGCAAACTAATTTTCCACAAGATAATACAACAGAGAAAAATAAAAATAGCAGAAGAAAAAAATTTGCAATCTGTCCCCGGGGGCTCTTCCTAAATACTAAGAAGCTAATTTTCCACAGTTTCTCAAATATGGAGTCTCTGCATTATCAGTACTTTAATAGAAATACTAACTACAACTTGAATAATTGGTAATAAGTATAGCATACAAAGATAGTGAGACTCTACTAGCAATTTAGTTGGAACGTGGGTGAACAAAGTCCCACATCATGCACGTTGGTAGTCGAAAACAAAAGTATCTTACTTATAAGGTGTTGGATATTCTTAATGGTGCGAGACCTCTGATAAAAAATCCTGCGGTTTGATTCAAAGCGGATAATAATATCATGCTATGTTAAGAGTATTTTAGATTGTTTTAGTCGAACAACAGGTATAAGAGCCATCATTTGGCGGGACGAGTATGGAGATGGCCGAGTGATGACGTAGGACCCGGCTTAATATATTTGCCCGTCTACTTGCCAATTTGCTACCTTTACTCTTATCTTCAATGACTGATGCACAAAATAGAAGTTAGTGAGCTTTAGTGGTCATAACTATGGTGGCACATAATTACAGGTAGGGGTGTGCATGAATCGGGTTGGTTCGAATTTTTTAAACACCAAACCAAATTAATTGTGTCGCGTTTTTAAATTTATACACCAAACCAAACCAATAAAATTTGGGTTTTTCAACCTCGAATTTTCTCGGGTTATTCGGTTTTCTCGGGTTATTCGGGTTTTTTTTGGGAATAGTATTGATACAAAACATATAATTTTTACTTCAAATATTTCTTTAGTCCTAGTAAGATATAACTATGTAATTAAGGTGTTTCATAAGAAAATAACACAAAATGTGAGAAGAGTGATGACATTGTATTAAAATATTCAACAAGAGATAATAAAATCGGTTAAAATAAATATTGCTAATTAATAAGTCATAAAGAAAATGACCATAATCTAAAAATACTAAGTCATGCTAAAATAAGTATGGCTAATAAGTATTAATTACATGACAAGAAAAAAAACTTAAGTTATGTATTTTCACTCTCTAAACCAATTATGCAAAACTAAAGAATAGATATCCAACATTATTGTCATTCCTAGTGTAAATTGAATTTCTTTTGTTAGTATTAGTGTTGAGTTGGTTTTTGTTTGGACTTTATATGAGTTACTAACATCCATAGGATATAAAACTTATTCACATTCAAAATTCTAAGTTCAAGCTTGAATAATATGATAATAGATAAAAAAAACTACGAAAAAATTTAAGAAATATTTATAAATTACATTGCAAATAAATAATTTTATGTATAAAATATTTTTAAAATTGAATACATGTAATGTCGGGTTGGTTTGGTTCGGTTCGACTTTTTTTAGCTAAAACCAAACCAAACCAATTATGATCGGATTTTTTTTTTCAACATCAAACCAAGTCAAACCAAACCACTAGTCGGGTTTTTTTTTTTATTTGACTCGATTTATCGATTTGGTGGAGTTTGTCAGTTTACTTTGTACACCCCTAATTACAGGATAAGAGATAGGCATAGCCCGCCAGTATTGTTCGTAGGGGGAATATTACTACGACTATTACAAACATCAGAAATTATCTTTAGCCTAACAAAATTAGTTCCTATTCTGTTTTTTCTAAGCATTTTGGAAACAAACATGGTAGGAACTGTCCACTTTCAAAAATATCACACTGCTTGGATCTAGCACCCTCCTTAGCCGGCGTGTCAAGCTGGCACACAGTTAATCTCTAAGTTAGCCCATAAATGATGATGAGTTGTATTTTTGATGATGTGAGATTTTTTGGAAAAAATCATGTATTATGCTTGGTCCAAAATTGATAATATCACATCATATTAAGAGTATCTTTTAGGCTGTTTTAACACAATAGGAACAGCAAAAATTTTATTCGCTTTTTTATGTTTATGTTTCTTCTTTTTAGCCTTTTCAAGCAAAAATATAATCTAGAAACCTTCTACTTAAGATATTTGTGTTGGATCCAAACAAATGTCTTTTCTTCCTTAGAGATTGCAATGACCGCATTACATCTCTCCAACAACAGTGATGCGTGTTAGATAGATGTCTTTCTCAGATCCTTTGGTAGGTGACAGTACATGTGGTTAAAATAATAGCAGTAATAACTACTTACTATCACTTATTATTCTTCACTCTAGTTAAATAAAACTTAACGAATTTAAATAGCAATTTCGAGCATATATATATATATATATATATAGAATGATCAACTAAACAGCATGATAAGGATGATTTTGGTGATAAATAAACCGTGATTTCTTGGTCATAGAATCTTTAAACATCTTATTAGTTAATGTTTGGTGACATATCGTTTCTTTAATGGCTGGAAGCGTACGTAAAACAAAACATTTTTACGAGTTCTTGATTGGTTCCATCAATCAAACAAAACTCCATTAGGGTAGAAATTTACTCTGGATTAAAAGAACTCGTAGAAAAGATTAGTGACTTTAATTTCTTCAACAGAGATTTCCATAATGTCCGTGATTAAAATTTCTTTTTGTGCTTTCCTTGTACGCTTTGTATGTAGAAGCAGAGCTAGGGGCGGAAGGGGAATCCGAACCCTTTGTAGGAAATTATATATTGCATATCATATATAAGGCGAAAATTATTTGTTATGTATATAAAATAAGTGTTAAATTTTCTTTGCTTTTATGTATGTTTATTATATATACATTCGTAGTAGGAACTCTAGCTTTGTTGCTTACCTGCATGTTAAAGGGGCACAGAAAGATATGATTTCTATAGAAGGATAGAGTTGAAGGATGCACATGTTGTGCGTTCAGAGATTGAACACATAGATGTATAGCCATCACTATATCACATGCATGTCGATTAATTGAAATTTCTTCGTGGAAAACGATTGAGTTGCACACGAATATCACTATCTTTTGTCTAAAGAGACTCTTTATCTAGTTCTTGAATATCTAAGCTTTGGTACAAAACGGGTTTGGATATGTAGTGCCTGACTGGAAAGTTGCTTTGGCATGGCTATTTGATCTTCCGGTCAGATTTTTAATTTAACCAAATTCATTTCTGAGTAATATGCTTTTAATTACTTTTAAAGTGATTAAAATTAATTATTTAAAAGAATAATAAGTTGAATGAAGTACCATCCATGTATTTGCATAGCAAGCTAATACTCGTAAAAGAAGAAAAGAAAAGAGAGAATATTTTTTTCATCCCCACCGCAAACAGAAAGATATTTCCTTTTTTCCTCCTTTCAAAGCGTGATCAACTAGCGGATTAATGGTAAAGGAGTAAATATTTACATGCACCCTGTGTTCATGGTCAAATTAAATTATTTAATTTTAACAGTTAAAAATTAAAATAAGAATATGTATCACTTAACCGTGAATCATAGCTAAAGGAGAAATGCATGTTTGTATGAGAGATGCATAAAAGGTGCATGTCTTTTATTAATTTTAATTGGTATAAATATCAGCCGAGCGGAGTAAATTTTTTCCATGATGAAGGTGTATTACTCTCGGAACATATAAAGAAAAATAAAAGACTGAAAGGTGTGTTTGCAAAAAAATATTGTCACAAGTAAGTAATGACAGAGGCATGGTTGAGCATCATTTAGGAACTAAATTGGTGCAAAAATGCCCTTGATTAAGTTCTATGAGAAATAAGAGTATTTTTGGCTTACTCCTGCTAAAGAAGTAACTTTCCTGATTTTTAAGAAATTTATTTTTCAAGAGAAAATATTTTTATAAAATATTTCGATCAATCAAACATGAGAATTCCTCAATACCAGACACACCCTAAAATCTAAATATCAAAGAGAATACTCCAGTAAAATCAATCGGCTGCTATTTCACTTAATTAAAAACTTCCATGTCTTTATCAAAACAGAAATATATGTCAAAATCAAGCAAACTTTGATTTTAAGCAAGGAAGTGATTTATGGAAAAACTCTTTTGTCACTGTGAAGCGGCTAAAAAGAACAGTTTTAGCACCAAAAACAAAACAAAAAAACAAAAAAAGTAAACACCAGAAAGTTGTTGAGTGATGGTGATATGCACTTGCCAGATTCTTCCTTTAGGCTAATTGTTTTAATACTTTCTAAACTGTTCCAAGTTTTGAGTGTGACTTGGCTACTATTGTCCGTTTGAAAAAGTATCTTATATTATTTGTGACATGATCATAATTCATATGCCATTGCTTTTTGGACTATATGCATTTTCTTTCAACTTCTGTAAGAGATGATAAGAAAAAACAAAAGATAAGATATAGTATGATGATTATAAAGTAAACTTGGATTGACGAAATCTATCAGAAATGGTAAGATATTTTATAGGCTTAGGTGATATTTTCTGTTGATTTGCTTGCTAAAGTATAGGTTAAAAACGATATTTTTGGTTTGAAATTAACAAGAGCACGTGTAAAGTTATAATTGGATTGTACTTAAAAAAAAAAAAAAAAAAAATTGTGTTTTATATAGTGGACTCATAAGTATAAAGCCATAAGTTCGGCAATATTATTCATTGCCCTGTATTATTGAAAATAACTTATATTTGTCCTTCGTTATACTTTTTGCATATATCAGACCTTATCATAACTACAAGAAAGTATAGAAATGACAACAAAAATTTTAATATTTGGCAACAAATTAGTTTTATTGTTGGCAAAGAACTTTATTGTTGCTAAAAAATTTAATTTTGTTGCCATAGTATTGATTATTGTTGCAAAAAGTACATTTGACAACCAAAAAAGAAATTGTTACACGTTGTTGCAATAACAGCCGTTGGGAAAAGTCTATGCAACAAAAAAAAATCGTTGCCAAAAGTACATTTTACAACAATAATCAATCTATGACAATAAAAATAATTTTGTTGCCAAATATATTTTTTCTTGTAGTGATCGTGCATTTGTCCATATTAACCACCCACCGTTAAATCCTTCATCCTAATTCCTAACTTAAATAATACACGGGGCTGGCCCTCATTGAATACACTACTAAAAAATCACTATTTTCCCGCTGAAATTTTTCATTGAAAAATGTTTAGTGGCTATTTCCATTAAATATCGGTAGGAAAAAACTAAAAACTAGTGTTTTTACACGGAAAAATCAGGAACTTTCCCAGCGTATCATTGGGAACCTGTTTCCCATCATGTTTTTATCTAGTGAGCTGGTTCGGTGGGAATGAGGTGGGAAATAATGTTTTATAACACAAATTTCTCACTGAATATTGATGGAAAAAAATTGATAAAAAATACCCGCCTAGATTTCTAATCAGAAGCCCCCTAACTTAAAATCCCTTCTTCTTTGTTCGTCTAACATAAAGTTTTTAATATTTACGGTTCTTCCATAAATTAATTGAGGCCATTGAAAAAGCTTTAATTTCTCTCCTGTGGATTCAGTGAAGAGAGGTTGGGTGGGTTTTAATTAGAAACGGGGCGGGTATTTTTTTGTTCAATGATGGTCATGTACTCATGTGTATCATTTAAGTTGGGATGAAGGATTTAACGGGTGGGGGTAAATATGGTCAAATGTATAACGTTAAGGTCTTGTATATATAAAAAGTAACGGAGGGTAGACATAACTTATTTTCAATAGTACAGGGGCAAATATTACCCTTTTTCGAATTTACAATTTGAAACGTCACCGGGGCATTTTAACTGATTGCCATGCCTACTTAGCTTTCCGGTCACTGATTTTTCGACCAAATTTATATTCTGAGTAAATGACGACAAGTTTTGTAATTTTAAAACGATAAAATTGGTTCTAGTTTACTTTGTAGAGAAAAATTGTAAGTTAGATGATTATTTAAGAAATAAAATCATATCAATACGGTAAATCTGAACCTTTAGACCAATTAGTCATAATATTAAATGTTTTTAGCTTGCTCAACAAAATATTTGTTGCATAATAATTCATGCAGCTTGAGATTTGTAAGTTGTTTCGACTTTCCTGGAAGCAAAAATGATAACAACAAAAAGCAGTCATCTCCATTACTTTCCCTAGATGCTACTCTATAATATAAGTTTGCGAGTATCAAAAGGAAATTTCTCTTGAAAAATATCTGACATAACCTTTTGGCATATACGGTTTATATAAAGAAATGGATGATGGGCCAACTTAACCCCAGAAACTAGTTTGTGAGGGGAGGATTGTCGAAGTTCAAATAAGGAATTCACCCATCCCTTAAATCACCGATGTGAGATATTATAATACCCCACGCTACTATCGAGAAACAATAATTGGGATGGGTATGGATAATCAGCCTAACTCAACCCTAAAAACTAACTTGCGAGGAGAGGATTACCCAAGTCCATATAAGGAATTCCATTCATCCCTTAAATCACACCGATGTGGATATTTTAACAGTTTAGTTATAGTATTTGAATAAATAGTGGAGTAACAGATATTAAAACGGAGAAAGGCTGTCATTTGACGTGATCATTGAACTTATGTGACTGCAGCCTTTCTAAATATATTTTTTTTCATCTCGAATACATATAATACACTAGTGAATTTACCCGCACTTCGCGCGGTCATAAGTATCAACATCCTAATAATGAATTTTAAATATTATATCACTCGTTTCTATTATTAAAAAAAAAAAATTAATTCAAAAGCCAATTCTTACACTTATATAACCAATGAATTTTATTTTTGTGTTTATATATTAAAAAAGATTCAATGTGTAGTTAAAAGAATTAATAGGTGAAATTAGAATTACATAAATTTCAACTTATAACTCTAGTTAGCATACAAATAAACATATTTAAATCTATATTTAGTTGTACATTAAGAAGATAATGAATGAAATATTAAAATGTTTTATCAGCAATAAAAAAGTGTCATTAGGCAATAAATCCGGTGATTTTAATCACAACCAAGAGCAGATGCTTCTTAATAATAGTTATGTTCATCTTGTTATCATGAGTTGTAATTTCAATCAATTTCACAAGTGTAATCTTCAAACTAATAACAAAAATTATACCAAAATCTGGATTTGCAAATACCATTCTAACAAATCAAACTTACACTTCATACAATAAAAAAGCAGGAAATTACCATGTACAACATTTAATTCCTTCATATGAACTTGTTCATCTTTAAAAAAATCCAAGCATTCCAACTTAAATTTTTAGATTTCTAGATCTTTGTAAACTCTAATAAATTTAGAATTGCGGTGGTAACTCAACTTGAGTCTTTAATCTTCATGTGCTCATATTCTAACTGTTCATTTAAAATATTATTTCAACTCATAATAAAGATGAGCTTATCCGAGTCAAAAGTTGTTTGTACACAATTCACTCTTTTTCATTGGCACTAAATGTCAAATGCTAAATTAGATAAATTAAGTTCTAATTTTTTTTTGGGCAACCAATTATGCCTAGACTAAACTTAATCACTGATGTTATTTTTCAAAATTAAAATCAAACTTTATGACATACAAATAATCGATAAATAATTGAAATCAAATCAAAATATCATGTATTTTCTATACAATGAGACAATTTCCTTTTTAACATGTACATTGTTTGACAGTTTATCATACATTGCAAACAACATGCGGAAAACATAAAACATAACTTCCTACTAAAATGAACAAATGAACAAATAAGAATTTGAAGTCCATAAATCAAAAGAGACGAATAATCAATCAATATGAAGTAAAATTCAGCCGTCTAAGTTCCAAAAAGATTATAAGAAAAGTGCAAACTTAAATAAACTTAGTTCAATTTATTAAAAAGTTAAAGAAAAAATATTTAAATAATATTAAAAGGGAGAATAATCCACTCTCTAACTTCTTCGACTTCCAAATAAATCTGGCATGTAACATTTCTTGTCTTCTGTGGAAGCAAATAACAAAGATCAACTTTCAAAAGTCAAAATCGCAAATAAACATATCATAACTGATACTTTTAGTAAACAAATAATAATCGAAGGAAGGGAAGAGAAAGGAGACCTTTTGGTTTTTTCAGGAGCGAAATCCAATCCAAGTTCTCATTTTAACTTATGATAAATCGGAATGAATTTCAGCCACCAATTCCTACAACAACTTTCTCCAAGGGAATCGTCATACTCTTGGTATTCATCAAACTATTGTCAACAATTTCAAATTTTGATTTTATCTTTCTCAACGATAAATATCTAATGCCGATAAACTTAGAAAGGATCGATAGTCTGCTTAATCAAAACGATAAGGGGGAAAATATAAACAATAAAAAAAAAACAAATAGCATCTAACAGCAAGAAAAATAAATAAAATTTTCAGATTGTTGGAGCAAGATGCAGTACCTGCGCCGTCCATAAAATTGACAACAACAATCTTCAATTAGGAACGATTAAATATTCATCACATGCAGTGAGAATTAAATTGGAGAATGGATGAGAAACGGAAAGCAATAAAAATACTAAAAAAACGGTAGCATCCAATTAAAGATCTGTTACCACGTTTGATTTGTTTAATTCTATCAAATGACAATATAATTAGCAAAAACGGTAATCATTGAAGTGTGAAAGGCAAAAGGCAACGGTTATAGTAGTTATTATAGCCCTGTAACTGATTTTGATAGTCGAACAGACTACCTGATAGTAGTAATAAATATCGTTTAATAAGCCTTACCGTATGATTTTAGTTAATTTTCAGTGACTAAGCTTTGATTTAAATAAAATTTGAAGAGAAAAATTGTTGGAAAAATGGCAAAAATCTCACAAAAAAGATAAATAGCAATGGTGGCCATAGAGAGGTGCCACATCACCTTGTCTATGCCTAGCTTTATATTATATATAGATTCTTCATTAGGCCAAAACGAGTATGCTATTATGATTCGATAAACGTTCAAAGATATAACTTATCCATTTGTCCCAATTCATGAGACACATTTTTCTTACTGGTCTGTCTAAAATGAATGTCACATTTTTATGATTAGAAATAACTTTACTTTAAATACCTCTTTAATCGTTAATGAAATGATTTATCGCCACACAAATGTTTAAGGTTTGTTTTAGATCACAAATTTCAAAATTTTCCTTTTTTTTTTTTTCTTGAACGTTAGCATATAGAAGTTTTATTTAATCCAAATCTTTGTCTTTGAAGTTTCAAATGATATTTAGAGGCCAAACATTTCACTCCCTAAATTTTGAGGGGCCTAATTTGCGGGTCATTTGCACGATTGCCCTTCAAAGGCACTGGTCTTTAATTTTTACCTCTCAAATTGTTGGTCTTTAATTTTTGCCTTTCGCCTAATACCCCGAGGTTTTGGGTTTGAACCCCGGCTCAGTAAAAAAAAAAAAAAAAAAAAAGAATTTCACAAAGTAGAGGTTTTTAGCAAAATTAGTCCTATTAGGGCAAAAGTTAGGCCTTAAGGTAAAGGTTTGCCTTAAAGTAAACTTTTCCCCAAAATTAGGCCTATTCGGGCAAAAGTTATGCCTTAAGACAGATTTTGCCCAAACTCTGTCTTATAAGGTTCTGTCACGCCCCGAATTATGGCCTGGGCGTAACACGGCACTCGGTGCCTGACTGCATGTGACCAAGCGAACCACATGGCTGGCTAAATCAAGATGGGATATTTACTGATGCGATGCGAAATATAAGTTAAAACATGAAAAGCCTGAATAAACCATGTGACATCATAATAATACTGAAAATACTGTTTTAAAACATAAATGCGAAAATTTTCTGAAAACATGATAATGTAGCCGACAAGGCTAAACACAACTGAGTATCTTACATGACATGCTAGACTTGTCACACCCTTAATCCGATAGGGTGTGATGGGCACCCGACCCTTACCCAGGGCCAAGCGAACCCGCTGACTCTCGTGACACTCATAATCATATTGGGCCCTCATAGCATAACATAGATACACAATAAAAGTTCTTCGGGAATAAACATGCTTTTTATCCTTTTCAGATCAAATAAAATCTGTAACGTATAGAAACATATAGAACTTATAATACAATGCATAATGACACATCGGCTTACATAGCCGCTTACATAACCGACATCTTATACCCACGACACTGTCTGCAAAGTCTCTAACATGGAACATGAACCCATATCATAATGCTCAGACTCGGCAGCGCTCCGGAGAAAATGGAGCTCGCCAATCCCGCTGGAACATCTTCTGCTAACATCTTCAACTCGTCTGGGTGTACCGCGCGTACGAAACGCGGCCCGAAGAAAGGGGTCGATGCACGAATATGTACTGAGTATGTAAAGCATGGAATATAGTAAGCGGGATTATACTGAAATAAAGAGTACGAAAAATCATAAGACTTGCTTTTGAAAACATATATCATGCATGTTAATATCATAAACGTCATGTATGCATATAACGTGTCCCGCCCCTCTCGCGAGGGACTCGGTAATAAAATCATCATATAACATATAGCGTGTCCCGCCCTCCGGTGAGGGACTCGGTAAGTAAAGTCATATCATCATCATGTACGTATATATATATATATATATATATATATATATATATACGTACCCGCCCTCTAGTGAGGGACTCGGTGAAGAGCATGTCCCGGCCCCGCTAGCAAGGGACTCGGTATGCCATCCTGGCCGCCATCCCCACATCATCACATCACATAGCGTGTCCCGCCCTCTAATGAGAGACTTGGTGATATATATATATATATATATATATATATATATATATATTTTGGTGAGGGACTGTGCACGAATACAATACGTACCCGGCCGGGACTCGGTGAAAGATACATTGAGGGCCGGCACGAGCAGAGTAGTGACAAACCAAATGCAATTAAAACATCTCAAAGACTCAATGAAGTAGTCCAAATGGAATGTCATTTGAAAGTCGGACAATAATTATATCAAATATCTTTCGGAAACATAGCATACATCATAAACGTATTAACAAAACCATAGGGATCATAATCGTATTCAAACCATAGGGATCATAGTCTTGCGCCAAACCAATCCGAGTCCGCCTCGGAAAGTTACAAACATTATTCACTTTAGAACTTTCTACGAACAAATCGAAGCGATCCGAGCTTTTCTGTGAAAGTTACGGACGTTCGTAGTTTCGGAATCGTTTAGGAAACAAACTCTTTTTGAAAACAAACTTTTATGCAACCTTTGAAATTAAGTCATGCGAAAAACATAATGACCATAATTTGACTACAGTAAAAATACGAATATCAAGAAACAAATAAGGACCATAAACGTGCTCGGATCGCAAGAGTAGAATTACCTCGGGATACGTGTCATAACTTACTTTTCATTAAGACATGCCAAAGAAAGAAGGGTTAAGCTTACATACCTTGATCGCTTCCTAAGCTAATTCAACTCAAGTCTCGACTCTCCAAGGTCTACACAACGTCAATAGATATCGAATATTAGTCATAAACATTGAAGAATCCAATTCCAAGCCATTACTTTTTCTACAGAAATTTGGGCAGCATTTCCCCTATAAATACGACATCCCCGAGAATTCAACTCGGTCAAATCTTCAACCACAATACCAACAACCATATAAACAACATCAATAATTAATTCAAAACGCATTCTAGCATTAATAACTCCTTACTACATAATTCGACGACATTCATTTATATTCATTTCAATTACATATATTCAAACCAACATCGAAGATTACATGTTCAAGCACCAATCCGAAACCATTCACACAAAATTCAAGAACGCTTTAAACAATCCGCAAAATATTCAAACAAGCCAATCCAATACATGCTTCTCACCCGAAATCATTCCAATTCAACAAGAACATTACCAACACCTTTCTTTCTTCCACATCCATAACTTATGTCAACAATACATGCGTTTACAACTTCATTTTCATAAATTCAAGAAACCATATCAAGATCACATCACTTCCCAATTCATCCCACACAATTATAACCTTAACTTGAATCATTAAACTTCATTTCACATCATAGAATTCACAACGACGACAACCAAAATACTACATCACATTAGTTCATTCCCTAACATCCAAAACAGCCCATTTTCGGCCAACACCACAACACACACATTCCATGATTTTCATCCATTTCTACACATTACAACAACACCCAAACATGCTAAATACAATTAGTTCATCACTCCTACACAACAACACACACACACGGCCACAACACAATACACGGCTACAACTTCAACATCATACTTCCATGCATCTCATTCATTTCTACATATCACAACATGCACAAATCATCCATAAAACATGTAAGGAAGGTTAAATCTTACCTTCTCCATTCATGTTCTTCACACGGCCAAGGTTGGTGAATTGCGACAACGAGCGATTTTCTTGTTCCAACAACTACTCCACGTTAACGAGGGCCTTTCAATTAGTAGGAAAGCTAGGAGAAAAGAATTTTTCATGATCAATATCTCTTGGCCCTTTCTTGGTTGAACATGGCCGAATGGCCATTCTTGAGTTTTCTCAAATTTTCTTGAAATTTCCAAGAGGTGAAAATGGTGAAGATGACTTAATAAGTCATCTTATGCCACTCTTATGCTTAATACATGTGGACTATGGCCCACCTCCTATGTGGCCAATTTTTTTTCATGAAATTTCCAACTTCCCATAATTCATTTCTGGTCCCAAATTTTCATAAATTGTCTAACTTTTCATAATTCACTTTTAACCCCAAATTCCTTAATATTTCCATCCAACAAAATTCATAAGCAACTTATGTCTTAAAACAAAGTCGGAAAAATATCCTTGTCTTTAACTTGTCGCAACTAACTTAAAATATTCCGACGTACAAAATGCGAGATATAACAAGACTAGTCTATGAAACCTCTGAACATGAATCTGAATACTAAATTGTTTACCGGGACAAGACCCCCAGCATACCTCTACTGCATGGCATGACATGACATGACATGAATATAAATAAAGATAACACCCCGACTGAAATGGAGCTCACCAATAGCTAATGCGAGAAATCCTAGCAAGCATATTCGTTGTCCTGTAAATCAATGCCCGCATCGTGAAATGCAGGCCCCGAGCAAAAGGGACGTAAGTACATTTGAATTGTACTTGTATGTAAAGCAACTAAATGAAAGAACTGTAAGTAGGGTGCTCGGGGAATGGGCAGCCCAAATTAATAACATGGATACATGAAGTAATCCGAAATCGAATCGTATACCGAAACCAGAATCGTAAACTAAATCGTATTCTAAACCGAATCAGATCGTAAGCTATAATCGAAGCCGTAAGCATAAGTTGTAACCGAAACCGGATATGACCATGATCAAGTCGTAAACCGAGTAAAATGTTTTAAGTGTGTGTGTGTGTGTATATATATATATATATATATATATATATATATATATATATGGGAGAGCCTTAGTAAAACAGACATGTCTCTGCCCGATCAGCTAAGCCATCTCATACCTTATCGGGGTATGGACATGAACATGACATGAATGGATCCAATCAATAAAATCCCATAAGGGTAACATAAAGGTATCGTCCTAACTGGGCGGAGCGATCCTTATCCTACATTGGCATACATAGTTTCGGGCTGTTTGAGCATTCTCGGTAATCTGTACTACTCCCAAAAATGCTGAATATGTACATGGTTGGCTTAAAATCTCATAAATTTCATAAACATGGTTTGTAAATATTTTTACATGAAAATCTGTATAAATATATGTATATAATTTATGAGACATGAAAACATGTAAAAATTCATAAAATGGAATAATCTGAGTTCATAACTGATATCTGGGAGCTCATGCAAAAGATAATACAAGCATACATGGATTACGGACAGTTTCATGATAATCGTAATGATATACATGAATACAATAATCTGAAACATGATTGAGCATGACAATACATATATATAATTAACTTGTATCTGAGGTATTTCATGAATTGAAGCATGATTCTCTAACTTTTAAAAGAAATAATATTCCATGCATTAACGTGGCGTGGGGAAGGACAATAATATTCCCACACATAGATAGAAGCCCTACATACCTGTAAATACTTCAATCCAACGAACTAGTTTGCTTTCTGACGAAGAACACCCAAAACCCTAGCTTGAATCACTTGAGAAGGATTACCGATTTTCATAGCTACTGTTTATAGCTCAAAGGGTTCTTCTCCGGACCTCTACATCAAATCTCCACCTTTCATATTTAAGACTTATATGTTATGAATACGCAGGTAAAATTTGAGCTCGATCCAACGGTTAGATTATCGAAAAACACCAATTGAATATGACTGGTCGGAGTGAAATCTACAGAAAATACTAGGGTTTTCTCTAACTCTTCAATGACTATTGATTTATAGAGTGCCGGGGTGGATGAATTTATTCTAGTGCTTAGAAATGATGTCATATTGTAGAATATAAAGGTTCTTTATTGAAAGATTTACCTTGGAGAAAACCTTAGGAAACTAGATCGTCAAACCAAACTCTTGACGGTTTCTTGATTTTTTTTTTATTGCAAGAATGATTTTCTTGCTGTTCTTGAAGGATTGGAGTGCCTAGGTTCTTTAGGGATGGAGGTAGAGAGAGAATAAATAGTCTCTTAGGGTTTAGAATAGTGTTAATTGATGTTTTTACTTCATAAAATAATAAAATAAAGAGTCTCAATTCGAGTAGGAAAACGCTCAAAATGTAACCCAAAATCTGAAACTTCTGCTCGTACTAGCGTTAGTAAAATAGGCATAACTCTTACCACAGAGCTCCGTTTGAGTTGGCCCATATATATTTGGAAAGGTATTTCAAAGGGCTACAACTTTCACGAAGGAAGTTTTTCCAAATTCCTTTTAGATCTATTCGTAAACTCAATTTAAGTGAGGCATTTTGCAAACTCACTTGAAAACATGCAAACTCACTTGAAAACATGCTCCATAGAGTAACTTCCGATTTCGATTTGCCCAAAGACTCTTCTTATACCTTCCACAGGTTTCAAAATACTTCCTAAACTTTCCATCTTGATTCCATTATATCCCCATGTTATGAGTCAAACCATAGCCCGAATGCACGAGGTGTTACATTATCTCCCCCTTGGGATCATTCGTCCTCAAATGATGGTCCTGGTTATAAACATGCCTACTTCTGGGACTCTACAAAAGATTTGGTAGAGTTTACTCTTGAAATAGCTACCTCAACATTTCTCAAACACCTGCCAGCTAACTGAAGTATCAACACAAGCCTCACAGGGTATCATAAAACGCATAACATTAAACGTATCCATGAATACTGAACTGTCATGGATACATGAATACTGAACTGAAACGGATACATGAATACTGAACCAACATGGATATATGAATACTGAACTTGCACTAATATTTGAGTATTGAACTGTGATGTGCCGTGAAATTATGGGATATTCGTTGCTAATTCCTTAAGTTTTTGTGACTCTTCAAGCACTTTTGGTGTTACTTTTCATGTATTTATGTCTTTTTGTAAGATAAGATGTCCGAAGAGCATAACGGAGCAAAATGGAGCAAAAAAATAGAACAAGCAAAGACGTGCGAGTAGCATGTTGTGCATGCGAGCATCACTTGCCGCAGCATGTGCTGACAGATATATGAGAAATAGAAGATAGTCGGTCCAGCACATGCGAGTAGCATGTTGTGCATGTGAGCAGCACTTGCTGCACCACAGCTATTTGCATATGGACAACATGCTAGAGTTTGGTGCAACATGCGACTGACATGTTGCACATGCGACACCAGATGCGATTAGCATGTATGACACGTAGGGTATTTTTGTTCAGAAATTGTTCCCGTTTTGGCAAGTCTATAAATAGAATGCTAAGGTCTGTAAAACTCATCTTTGGCCATTTTACAAGCTTTGGAGCTAGGGTTTTTACACCACACCTTTGGAGGAGAAGATTGGAGCTCTTTAATGATAAATTTCTTAACCCTTTCTTCAATTCCTTGCTTTGTATTGCATATTTAAGTGTGTTGTATTTTATTCCATTACTTGAAACTTGTTTATGAAAATATACATTGTTAAAGTTTTGGATCAAACTCTTGTTATGCTTATGTATTGAATGATGTTTATATCTAATGAAGTGGGTCATTGTTTCTTTAATTAATCTCGTTTTGAATGATTCTTAAGGGAGTAGCTAACCCTACGACTCACCCATTTACTTTGATTGATCTCGGAAGAGGAAATCTAGTTAGGAAAAATTAATTAATAAGAATTTAGGGCATAACCCTCATCTAATAACTTGAGCTAGGAATAGGAAAGTTACTTGAGATTCAATTGGTTACGCTTGATATCACACTCGAAGGCTTGGAAAAGCTTAGAATGAAATTCATTGATTTGGTTGGAAGACTTTCAATGAGATTTTAGAAACCATTATCTAATTAGCATAAACTCACTCTTAGTTGTAAAATCGTGAAATTCATTGGATCATTACTTGAGCGTAATTTCCTTTATATCCATCCTTGTGGCCATTGATCATTTTACCCGCTTTCTAGATTAGTTTATATTTTCGCATTAGTTATAATTTTCTCAAAATCAAAATATTATCAAGTGTTTGGCTTAGCGTAGAAAGTGATAATTCCTTACTTGTTTAAATTGCCTAGTATATTGTTCCCTGTGGGATCGACCCCGACTCATAGTTGGGTAAATTATATTGCATATGACCGTGTACACTTTCTCTTTGAGAAATGGATTTGGACGTTATCAAACTAACATGAATATCTAAGTACTAAAAACCTGAATGTTATAGCATGAGATCTGAATACTGGAAACATGAGTGTTATAACACGAGATCTGACTACTGCGTTCTACCTGACCATCTGTTTGAGGATGAAAAGTTGTACTGAGATTCACCCTTGTGCCTAATCCTTTCTGAAAATATTTCTAGAAATTTGCTTTGAAGTGAGCACCACGCTATGAAATGATGGACACTGGAGTCCCATGTAATCTGGCAATTTTCTGAATATACAATTTGGCGTCATCTTCTGCTGAATCGGTGGTCCTCACTGTTATAAAGTGCATGTTAATCGTCTCCCCTCAGGAATATCTGCATTCGGTGCTAAACCACCGGGCTTCTGATACTCGGCTTTCCCTTGCTGACAATTTGGCCACTTAGTCGCATAATCTGCTATATTTTTTTTCTTCATGTCATCCCACCAATAAATCTTCTCAAGATCATAATACATCTTTGTGGAGCTTGGGTAGGTAGAATATCTGAAACTATGCGCCTCCCGCCACAATCCTCTCTTTGCGTCTATCAACATCTGGGACGCATAATTTTCTTTGGTACTTTAGAGTACCATTATCTCCCCCTTGTTCAAAAGCCATGGATTTATGCTTGTGAATCCCTTTTTTTTTTTTAGCTACAGTAGATAGTGATCATGAAACTGCTTTCTTCTTTTGCTCAGCTATTAAGGAGGATTTGGCTCTGTTCTGTAAAACAACTCTACGATCTTCGGGCTCCAAAAGCTTAACTCTTAGGCTAGCTAATGATGAACTTCTCTCACCATGATTCTCTTGTCTGCCTTAATATGAGCTTAACTCCCCTTACTTGATTTCTTCCTGAGACACTTCCTGAAATACTCATAGTATTGCTGCAAGCTAAGTCTTTGACCAAAGACCCTTAAGATTAGAGTTTCGTGCAATGGCACTACCCTTGTGACACATAACTGAGCATGATCTTATAGTTTTTCCTATGATCACTTAATCAATAATAACTGACCTTGCCACAAGTCGATCGATGATCATTCTACTCACTTCGTGTTTCTTGTACGTGCGAGGTATATTCCTTATGAAGACTATCTCATTATGCTCTCGTTACTGAACTGAGGTTCTTCATATCTCATGTTAACCCTTCGAGTTTCAAACGTCCAACTGGACTTACTGACGATTTACACATCTCTCTCAGACCAAAGACTAAGGTCTTATACTTGCGGATTCTTTTCTTTTATTGAGATCAAGCTTTCTACCCTTTATCTTCTGCTATTTTTTTCGTACTTTGCATCACCGACGATTCATCTTTCAACTTACTTCAGAGCAATCTTCCTTATAAGGAAAAACTGAATTACTTGCATGAACGGGGTGCTAACGTATTCATAACTGGCATATTCTATCTTAGCGACTTAACTGTGCTCACATTGTTAGGTCACATTGTTAATCTTAGGGAGACCCCTTTTTGATAACTTGTAAAGGCTATTCTTCTGTAGTTTGATGTCTTACTGCTTAACTGATTTCTTCTGCCACTTATCACTATACTTCAAATTTAACTTAAACTCTTTGGGTTCTAACACGCATTTGGTGCATTCAAACTGCTACCCACTCACTCGTGTTAACTTGACTAAGGAAATCAAATTGCACCTCTACTAGCTCTGCTGAAATCGCTAATTCATTGTATCTACGCAAATCTTACTTACTATTCTTGTGTTAACCACCTGCTAGCATCATTTCTCTTATTCTTCTCTGAATAACTAAAGTGAAGCATAAGGTTATTTCTAACTTCCCTCATCACCCGACACTTTTCTACGGTCGTATACTATATTTTCTGAACTGTAGACATGAATCACATTGGAGAAATTTCATCTATCTTAATATCTGCTTCTTGTAGTAACTTACTAACGTAGTACTTTCTAGTTCTGATCTAAATAAACTTGGACAAACTAAAAATTAAATTATTCCCTGAAATTCAATATCAGCTGCTCTTGGTTCTCATTCCGTACATCATATCCTCTTAGTCATGTCCATGCGTCGTATGAAAAACACATCTTTTGTAATATCAAACATTTTTTACACCTAGGTATTTTGCCCTTAGGCTCTTTTCCGTTCAAAACTATCGTGAGCAGTTTATACCCATTGTGGCTAACTTCATAACATGTTTTCTTGTAGGGTCTTAAATCTAAGGTATCATCCTTATACTTGTGGCTCCATGGCCCAAAATCAAAATAGACATATTTTGTAAAGGTATAGGGCATGCTTATACTACCATGCAAGACCTTGTCCTTTAGAGGGTGCTATCACTGGATAATTTGCCGTTTGGGTGAGTCTTGGGTCTTAACGCAAACTTAAAGCATGCGAAGAGTTCGCTATAGTCATCGTTACTTACACTTTCTTTTAGCACCCATAGGTATCCCTGTATGCTCACAAGTTACAAGAATCTGGATACACTGAAAATTGGAAATCTGGTAACTAAATAACTGAATATTGGCGTACTGGATAACCATAAACCTGCTAACTGAAAGACTGTATAATCGGTAGCTGAGGTAAACTAATAACAATAAAACATGATAACTGCTTTTGTACTTTCTGATAAGGGTTATGCTCTAGTCTGTAGTAACTATGCATTTTGTCTCGCTTTCAATACCATCTCAAGTCTCATCTAACAACATGAACTTCACACTTATACCCCGATGGGCAATTATCCTCACTTCAACCTTGAATTTCCTGCTCGTTACTTGTGCATCCGGAGTTCGATCTGAAGAGAAAGTTATCTATATCTCTGAGCTTTATGGCACGATCTAGGGTAAAAGAATGGTAACTTTTCCCAAATGCCCTGTAGCCTTCCAATTATAAGTGTGGCGTTCTTCACACCCATAAATGGGACTCTACTAGACATGGTTTCATAGACTCTCTAGTGCACTTGAACCTAGTGCTCTGATACCAAGCTTTGTCACGCCCCGAACCATAGCATGGGCGTAACATGGCACTCAGTGCCTGACTGCATGTGATCGAGCGAACCACGTGGCTGGCTGAATCAACATGGGATATTTACTAATGTGGAATATAAGTTAAAACATGAAAAGCCTGAATAAAACATATGACATCATAATAATACTGAAAATACTGTTACAAAACATAAGTGCGAAAATATTCTAAAAACATGATAATGTAGCCGACAAGGCTAAACATAACTGAGTATCTTACATGACATGCTAGACTAGTCTATGAAACCTCTGAACATGAATCTGAATACTAAACTGTTTATCGGGACAAGGCCCCCAGCATACCTCTACTGCATGACATGACATGAACATAAATAAAGATAACACCCCGAATAAAATGGGGCTCACCAATAGCTAATGCGAGAAATCCTAGTAAACATATCCGTCGTCCTGTAAATCAATGCCTGCATCGTGAAATGCAAGCTCTGAGCAAAGGGACGTAAGTACATTTGAATTGTACTTGTATGTAAAGCAACTGAATGACAGAACTGTAAGTAGGGTGCTCGGGGAATGGGTAGCCCAAATCAATAACATGGATACATAAAGTAATCTGAAACTGTAAGGGCATGTTTGGAAAGCCACCCAGGTAATTGGAATTGGGTGTAATTACACAGTTTGGCCTGTTTGTTTGACCAAGTAATTACACAGTTAGGTGGGAATTGGGTGTAATTGACATGGTGTAATTACACTCTCCAATTCTCAAGGGGGGGCTGAGAATTGGGTGTAATTACACCCTGTAATTACAGAGTTACTTTTTAGTTTGTTTATTTTTTTACTTTAATTTCTTTTTATTTTTAATTTCTATTATTTTAATTTTTTTGATTTTTAATATTTTTTATTTCTATTATTTTAATTTCTTTTTTATTTTTACTTTTGAATTATTTTTATTTTTTAAAATGTATTTTTCTTTTTATATTATTTATTTTTTATTTTCTTTCTTCTCATTTCCAACCTTTACTTCTTGTGGTTCCATGTAATTGCTCGTATTTTTTTATTTAATTCATTTAGCATAACCTTGTTATTATTCTAATATTTGAAACTACACCTCTTAATATTGGAAAGAATGAGTCATTAACAAACTTGACATATAATGAGTGATGTTATTAAAGTAGAATTTCATTGTGAATGAGGTTATAGACTTATATTTTTCCTTTCTTTTGAATTATTTACTTAAGTTACGTTGGAACTTACTTATGTAATATTGGAATTTGACATAAGAGTATTATGTTGAACTTTTTCTTTTGGATTTTGAATTTAGGTTATGTTTCCAATTTTAAGTTATTTGCTTTCACATTGCATGTTGTTTATTTTTCACTTACATTTAATGGATTTTTTGTGTCAAACATTTGAATAATGTTATGGCATTATATTTATTAATATTTTTTTTGTCAAACATCTAATCCATGACGTTCTCACAAAAAAAGTCTTCTTTTAAGTTTTATAATTATAATTAATTAAAATTAAATATTAATTTGAAAAATATATATCACTTATTTTTGTTACAATATTAGTTACAAATATATAATTATTAATTAATATATTTTCAAGAAATAATGTGTTATTAAATAACTAATTTAATATCATTTATAAAGGAAATACTTGTCAAATATTAACCTTTAATTTTTTTAGAATTAACTTTTATTTTAAAATTAAACTGATCCGTGTAATTACAATCGGTGCAACCAACAAAGACGCTTGTAATTACACCGTAATTACGTTAGGACAAACAAACGGGTCGTTCTAATTACACTACCGTGTAATTACTAGGTCGTGTAATTACTACCCTAGTAATTACACCAATTCCAATTACCAGGTGGCTTTCCAAACAGGCCCTAACTGTATACTGAAACTGTAACTGTAAACCAAATATGTAGTGTAAACCGAATCTGTACTGTAAGCTATAACTGAAGCTATAATAGTAAATTGTAACTGAAACCTGGATATGACCATGATCTGCATGATCAAGCTGTAAACTGAGTATAATGTTTTAAGTATATATACACACACACACACACACACACATACACACACACACACACACACACACACACACACACACACACACACACACACACACTTAGTAAAACCGACATGTAACCACCACGTGAGCACATGGCGTCTGATCTCTGCCCGATCAGCTAAGCCATCTTATGCCTTGTCGGGATATCAGACATGAACATGACACGAATGGATCCAATCAATAAAATCTAATAAGGGTAACATGAAGATATCGTCCTAGCTGAGCGGAGCGATCTTTATCCTACGTTGTCATACGTAGTTTCAGGCTGTCTGAGCCTTCTCAGTAATCTATACTACTCCTAAAAATGCTAAATACGTACATGGTTGTCTTAAAAGCTCATAAATTTCATAAACATGGTTTGTAAATAATTTTACATGAAAATCTATATAAATATATGTATATAATTTCTTAGACATGAAAACATGTAAAAATTCATAGAATGGAACAATCTGAGTTCATAACGGATATTTGGGAGCTCATGCAAAAGATAATACGAGCATACATGGATTACGGACAGGTTCATGATAATCTTAATGATATACATGAATACAATAACCTGACACATGATTGAGCATGACAATACATATATATATATATATATATATATATATATATATAATTAACTTGTATCTGAGGTATTTCATGAATTGAAGCATGATTCTCTAACTTTTAGGAGAAATAAGGTTTCATGCAGTAACGTGGCGTGGGGAAAGACAATAATATTCCCACACGTAGATAGAAGCCCTACATACCTGTAAACGCTCCAATCCAACGAACTAGTTTGCTTTTCTGACAAAGAACGCCCAAAACCCTAGCTTGAATCACTTGAGAAGGACTATCGATTTTCGTAGCTATTGTTCATAGCTCAAAGGGTAGTTCTCTGGACCTCCAAATCAAATCTTCACCATTAAGGTTTAATACTTATATGTTATGAATACTCAGATAAAATTTGGGCTCGATCCAACGGTTAGATTACCAAAAACACCAATTGAATATGACTGGTCGGAGTGAAAGTCTACAGAAAATACTAGGGTTTTCTCTAGCTCTTCGTGACTATTGATTTTATAGGGTGCCGGGGTGGATGAATTTATTCTAATGTTTAGAAATGATGTAATCTTGTTGAATATAAAGGATCTTGATTGAAAGATTTACCTTGGAGGAAACCTTAGGAAACTAGATCGTCAAACCAAACTCTTGACAGTTTCTTGATTGCAAGAATCATTTTCTTGCGGTTCTTGAAGGATTGGAGTGCCTAGGTTCTTTAGAGATGGAGGTACAGGGAGAATAAATAGTCTCTTAAGGTTTAGAATAGTGTTATGGACGTTTTTACTTCTTAAAATAATAAAAAAAGGAGTCCCAATTCGAGTAGGAAAAGGCTCAAAACATAACCCAAAATCTGAAACTTCTTCTCGGACCAGTGTTAGTAAAATAGGCATAACTCTTAGCACAGAGCTCCGTTTGAGCTGGTCCATATATCGTTAGAAAGTTATTTAAAAAAAATACAACTTTCATGAAGAAAGTTTTCCCGAATTCCTTATAAATTTATCTGTAAACTTACTTTAAGAGAGGCCTGCTGCAAACTCACTTGAAAACATGTTCCGTAGAGTAGCTTCCGACTTCGATTTGCCCAAAGACTCTTCTTATACCTTCTATAGGTTTCAAAATACTTCCTAAAATTTCCATCTTGGTTCCATTATATCCCCATCTTTTGAGTCAAGTCATAGTCCGAAGGCACGAGGTGTTACCGGTTCAAACTCTACCTTATCCAAAACTCTGCCTTGCAATTTTTTCAAAAAAAATTTTATTGAGCGGGGGTTCGAAACCGGAACCCATGAATTTTTAGGCAAAGGACAAAAATTAAAGACCGACAATTCGAAGGGCAAAAATTAAAGACCAATGCCTTTGAAGGATATTCCGTGCAAAAAAATGCTAATTTGCTAAGAACCCAACTTGGGCTTGGAAAAGGACAATACAAGCAACCCTGGTTGGTTTAACAAATAAATATTTAAACATAGTATTGAATCATCTGTATCTGGAGGATTCATATATCTGATCTCAACTATTTAGGATTATTTTTATACAACGAAAACTTTGGACTAAGCTTACCAGTGTTGGCAAAACCAACAATATCTGAGCAAACTAACAGTAAAAGAAGTTGGTTTTGGACCACAATGCAAGGTTTATACCTTAGAGACTCTTTGAATAGTACATGTATATTAACTTGACAAGCAAACAAACATAAGAGGACATTGGATTCTTATCCTACAACGTGATCATTAAGTATTTTAAAAATTAGCGGTGCTCACTAAAAACAACCACTGACATGTAACACATAAGATACATCAAAATATATTTGCCTGTTTCTTATTGTAGCTTGTCCGTTTCATACTGTTGAATGATAGCACTATAGCAGTTCATTGTGGATGATACGACAAATAAATGTACTTTAATTCTTTTTCGTCTTGATTCATCAACAACAGACGTTCTTTCCACGCCCACTATCCCTTCATGAAGTTACCAAACTCATCAATTTGGAGAGAATCTATTATACTAATGAGTTTACCTGATTGATTTGTTAGAAGCTCATAACTACCAGACATTTTCTGTATCTAACCAGTAAAAGTAATCAATTACTTCTCATTTGGTCCCAGATTTATTTGGCATTTCTTGTTTATCGTAATTTGACTAATTTTATGACTAAATCGGGTTAAGTAGTAGTACTATTTTTAAAAACTTTAAATTTTCATCAAAGTTTGCTTTTCCAAGTGGCAAGCAAACAGTTGGAACTGATGCAGTACCGAGTGAGATTCAAAAAATTATTTTTCCTGTGGGTAGTCAGGTTGCTAACAGAATCCTCTTTTTATAATATTTATTATCACATAAACAACCACTATGTCAAATTTCACGTGAAATACAAATTACCAAATACTTTTTGCAAAACTAAAATTTAATTCAGCATTGAAATACTGAACCTATCATTTCGTGACAAACAGGCTTGGTACCATCTTCTATTGTATATTCACATCAAAATGTCAGCAACCATAAAGTTTATAGAGAAGTCTAGGGTGATTATTCAAGAAATTGTATAAAGAAACTACTAAACTAATGAAGATACATAGCTAATACACTTTGTGTTTACATAGCACAGGTTGTATAATACATCAAGAATGACACAAACCATGCCTTCCAGCAAGCCTTTGGTTTAATGGTCAGGAATTAATCATTAACTCTCAACTCCATGCTGTCCAGTTTCTTCAGATGCAGTGGTGGCAAACACGAGTATTTGTCCAGTTTCTTGAGATGTAGTTGTCGCAAACACGTGAATATCATACAAGACCAGCCACAAAGGGGGACCCGAGCAATGGAGATCACACCTATATTCTGCGACTGCAGATAGTTCTTTTGGTAAAAGTTGCATGCAATTTTAAGTTTTGTCAAACAGACACCTCCGGATTGTCATTGCGAGTTCACCAACTTTTCTGGGGTGCAGGAATGTCGCACATAGACCAAGGCATAAAGCAAAACCAGTGATTAAAAAAACGAGAGTACGAGACGACAAAACTGTCTTTCTAACCAAGAACCCACAGGGCTTCCCTGATTGCTCCTCCTTCACTCTCAATGCCAATTCTGCATCCAAAAGTGGGACTGTTGAAGTACTCTCCCAATAAGTCGAACCAAATTCTGTGTTCTGCTTATGTGGTACCTCTGTTTCCTGCAAATTAGGAAGCCACAGACATAGTTGGTTAGTATCAGGTATAGTCATCAACCCTTTGAAAACACGACTTAGTACGTAAAAGCACAAAATGAGCTGCCACGAGATATTCTGAAGGTAAAAAGCAATTCAAATGCTCATTACTCAAATTTGTAACATAACACATATAAATGACCATCATAATGTACCATAACTGCATATACAGTGTGTCATTAAACGCGAACAGCACCCAGTAAACAATACCAAACATATATGAATGCTAAAGTGATTGAACTGTAATTAAAACAACTGATATCAGTATCCAATGTACAATAATGCGGATATTAATCTAACTCCTCAAAGTTGAGATTCAACGAACCAAATATTTTTAGTTCGGATCCCTTTCCGAGTCATCGTTTGAAGCACGCAGCTTCACCCATGAAGCGATAACATCTCCTTTTGCTTCCCTTCAAGCGACCAATCGAACTTTACACCAAGTCAAGCTCATTTAGATGGGGTAGGCGCTTGGTCATGTTCAAGCCTAGGGAAGAACAAGTTCGCTTTGGGCTTCAAGGATAACACACGTTTTATGTACCAACTGTTTGATTTATTTGCAGCTTATTCACCAGCATAAAAATAAATGTAAAAGATTATTTTAACTCAATCCATTTAACTTGAAGCCAATAAAGCGGAGCTCAATTCTGCAACATACTCTGATATAATATGGCAATGGTAGAAGTGAGATCGTCACCTGATTGATAACTGGAAAAACAGATTGCATATGATTTTGGAAGATTTGACTAGAAGTATTGGCCTCCTGCATGAGTTGTCCCGAATCTCCCGCAAAACATTCCTTTGTATGCAATCTTTCCTTAAGCAGATTACGTTTCTCGTGAATATTCCTCTGAAAAAGCCTCATTTCAGCATCAGTGATGCCAGCTAAAAAGTTTCTCTTCACCATGTTTTCAAAATAAGACAATACTCTTTCCAAAATAATAGTAGACTGACTTTCCATTAAAATGTTCAATAAATAATTAAATCTCTGCATCTGTACAGACGCCAGAATCTGAACATTTTCTGATGAAGGCTCCCTTAGTAACCATGCTATATCCAACATAAACTCTGAGAATTCTGATGTTCTAGAAGTGGAGGCTTCACATGGAGAACAAACAGCAGTGGATTCTGACCCTCCAGAACAAAACTTCCTTTGTATTTCCTTCATTTCTGCACAAATATCCTTTTCCGCAATGAGGATGGGGATGAAGTTAGATAAGCCAGATTCATTCTCGACCTACAAAATTGACGAGGTTGGATCATTTACAGCCGAGATTAGTGAAACACAAACACAGGTCCAAGAATATTAAATACATGAACAATTTGCATCTTGCAAGACGTAGCACTTTTATTACTCCGTCAGCACACTTACTCAATTGGTATAGACATACGTTAGAAAGTTGAGGTTCATTTCATTGAAAATTAGCACCAAGAAAGTGTTGTAAAAGTTACAAAAGTATAGCTAGCTCCCCTGTCTTTTTTAATACAAATGATGGTGGTGTTTCGGCCAATTTGTACGCGACTCAACTAATCCGCTGGACAACTTTCTACTGTTCACAAATACATCTGCCGGGTAAGGCTGTCCACCAAGGCTGAAGCAAGTAGACCCATACTGAGTGTTTTTTGCTAGGATTTGAACCTGGAATATCTGGATTGCCACTCTTATGCCTCAACTTAGCCATACCCGTGGGGATTATAATTAGCTCTCCTCTTCCAGTGTAGGGACCTCATCAAATCTATAAATGTGACAGTTTCCTTATACAAAATAAATGGGATAGGCTTTTCCAACATTTTTTGTTATAAAATGGTCTTTCTCTAACATTATTCCTTCAGAAGTTCTCTTTTAGAATATAACTGACTAAATTTAACAAAAATAAAATGAAATGATGTGTGATGCCTATTATATGAATGATACATTTATAGGCCAAAACTACCAAAACTTGGACTGAGGACAAAAGAAGATATTTAGTTAGAACTTCTACCTCAACAAAAGCAGGGCCAAAAAGATCTGCTTCAGTTCTAGGGACATGTATCTTTAAAAACTGATGCTCCATGCTACTAGAATCACATTCAATTTTACAGCCTGATCGTGCAACACTGATATCATTCCCCAAGTACCTTCCCCCAAATGACAGAAGAAACCTGTAAAGGGCATCAAAATGTTAATTTATAACAACTGATCGAAAATAACATGAAAAATAACATCAATTGCCCTCTAAAGCCTCCATTATGTAATAGAGATACTAAACTAATAGGTATTTTATTTATTTCAGCTTTGCAAGAAAATTACAGCTTTATTTATTCCTCTAGGGTCCCTTCTGGGCCTTAGTTTTCTCTCTCCAGTGATCCCTCCGATCACCGGAAATTTCTCTTCTCCTCTATTTTCTCTCTTCCTTCTCTCTTCTTTATTATGGGTGGGAGTTGTTTCTTTGTTTCAGGTGATAAATCTTTTGAAATTAAAGATATTAGCGAAGGTCAGATTAGGTGGTTCTTGTTCAGTGAACGGAGCAGTCGATTCTCCAGCAAAATAAAAATCGATGAAAGCAATTTGAGATGGGTTTGCAATGCGTTACAACAGGCTTCTCGGGGCTCTGGAAACCTCTATAGAAGATGGGGAAGAAAGCAACAAAATGATCTACATAGAGTATATCAAAATTACAACATTTATGGGCGTTTTTTACGTATTGAGATATGGAGGGGAGACAGGAAAAATGCTATTATTATTCCGGAGGTAGATTCTAATCTTGGCTGGGCTGAAATTGCTTCAAAGATTCTCAGATTCTTGGGCAAGCCTTTGAACCCAGCTCTTCAACGGTTCACTTCTCAGGGGAAGTCTTATTTCGAGGCTGCTTGCAAGCTGAGTTGGCCGGATCTGGCAGATCAAGCCAAACCGGTATCGGCAAATTTGTTTCTTTCCTGTTGTCTTGTGGGCACCTTCAACGATCCCTACAACTCGAGCCCAAATCCGGAGGTTATTCAAAAATGGTTTCTGAGCAGATGGAAGATAACAGCTGGGTTGAGGGTCCACTCCTATTTCTCACAACCAATTTCTTTTCGAATTCCCGTCGAGGCAGGAGGCGGAGAGGGTAAAAATGGGTGATTGGTTTTGGAATGGAAGAAGCCTTGCTCTCGAATGGTGGTCTCCGGTGGCCGGAACTCAACTTGCAACACCAAAGTCTGCTTCCCGATGGGTGAGAGCTTTCGGAGTTCCATTGCATGCCTGGTCGGAGAAAACCATGAAATTCATCGGTGATTCTTGCGGTGGTTATGTGGATACTGATGAGGACACGAAGAAGAGGAATCATCTCTACTGGGCTCGTATTTGCATCACTGATTCTACCCAGGAGATTCCCAGAAAGATCGATCTGAAATATGAGGATTGGACCTTTGAGATCTCCATTGTTGCTGATGCTGTTGCAAAAATTACAGCCTCAGGGAATGGGCCACAGGGGCAGGTTATTGACCAGTCCAAGACTACAGAGCCAGCATGTGTCATGCCTGCAAAGTCAGAGTTTTTAAATTTTGAATCTCCTAGGGTTGGGCCATCCTCTATTTCAGCCCAACAGCAGGGTCAGGCCCAAACTTCAGTCCAGCCCAGAGTGGACCACTTATATTATTCCAGAAGGCGAAAAAGGAATAAAGCTCCCCTTATTAAGAAAAGACCACAATTACATGAGTGGAAATCAAAAGGGCCGGCCCAAACCCTTTATCAGGAAAACCCTACTCTTTTTACAAAAGGGAAGGGCCCAGCTGAAACTTTCTATGCGGATTCAGTAGTGACGACTAGTCAATCTCTTGTCAAAACTGATCACGATGGTTCTATGGCAGATAATGACGATGCAGATGATGAAGCGGAATACTTGCAATCCTCTCTCTTCTCACTCTCCCTTCTTTACACCCTGAATCTCACTTGCCCAATCCTCAGGGTTTTGATTTTTCCCCTTCCTCTGGAAGTGATACTTTGCAATTAACATGGGATGGGTATAATCACGATATACATCAGGATATTCATACTCCAACAGTAATTGAGATGTCGCACTGGACTAAAATAACCATGACTAAAGCATGCAAGGCTTTTGGGGTGAATTCTTTAGGTTTCGAGCCTGAAATCTTCGATATGATTCTGCGCATGGAGCAGAAAAGGCAATCTCAATTGCAGCAGCAAAGGGGAGAAGTAACGAGACTAAGAAACCAAAAAAGAAGGAAGAATTAGAGGCAAAGAAATTGGCTTGCACTATTACATATGAAAAAGGTGAAGGATCTAACAGGGGCAGGCAACTCAAAGCCTTCTCTGAATGAAAGCCAAGATCATTAGCTGGAACGTAAGGGGGCTCAATGATACGAGCAAGAGGAGCACCATCAACTCTCTTATTCAGAAGTGGAAGCCCGACATTCTATGTTTGCAGGAAACTAAGATCCAAGGCTGTTCTGTGGAGATAGCTAGACAGTTATGGGGTTCAAGATGGGTTGAATGGGTGGAACTGAAAGCCAGTGGCAATAGAGGGGGTATAATTATATTATGGGATAAAAGACAATGGAGTTGTATTGATGCACACCAGGGACAACACACCATGTCAACTATGATGGAAGGTGTTCAAACTAATTTCAGATTTTGCTTTACTGGTGTCTATGGGCCACATACTAACTGGGAAAGGGATGACTTCTGGAACGAATTAGCCGGTGTAAGGGGCCTTTGGAATGAAAGTTGGGTCATCGGAGGAGATTTTAATGTGTGTCGTTTTGAAAGTGAAAGATTCAACTGTATAAGAAGATCTAGAGCCATGAAATGCTTCTCTGAATATATTCAAGACATGGACTTAGTTGATTTACCATTGCAAGGGGCATTCTATACTTGGACCAGGGGGAAAATTCACTACAAGCTTCTAGAATTGATAGATTCTTGATTTCTTCAGAGTGGAATGACGCTTTTGGCTCTGTGAAACAATTGGCTCTACCCAAGGCTATCTCGGATCATAAACCCATCTCCTTAGAGAGCGGTGACTGGTCTAATGAACCTTCTTATTTTAAATTTGAAAATATGTGGCTCCAGCAGGAAGGTTTTACTGACTTGGTAAAGCAGTGGTGGCAAGGCTACGTGGTTAATGGTTCTCCGGACTTCATCCTCTCTCAAAAGTTGAAATCTTTGAAAAAGGATTTGGTTACATGGAACAGGGAGGTTTTTGGCAAAGTTTCTACCAGAACTAACAAAGCTTTGGAAGAAATTTTATTTCTTGAACAGGCAACTGAAGGGAGGTTACAAACTCAAGCTGAAAAGAACAAATTATTGCATTTGAAAATGGAGATCCAACAGTTAGCTAAGGCTGAAGAAACATCTTGGAGACAGAAATCAAGATGCCTGTGGTTGAAAGAAGGGGATAGAAATACTAAATACTTCCAAAGAGCTGCCAACTCTCATAGAAGTTACAACTGTATTGATAGGTTGAAGGTGGGGGACAACATCATTGATGACAAAGTGCAAGTAAAAGATGCTATTCTTGACTTCTATCAGCAGTTGTATGCTGAGGATGAAGCTTGGAGGCCTTCAGCAACCTTTGAAGGCTTGGGTTGTCTGAACCAAGACGATAGGGATGCTCTTGAACAACCTTTGAAGAAGAGGAAGTGTTGAGTGCTTTAAACTCTTGTGCCCCTGACAAGAGCCCCGGACCAGATGGCTTCACAATGGCCTTCTATCAGAACTGCTGGGACACTATTAAACAGGACCTTATGGGAACTTTTCATCATTTACACAGCAATTGCCACATGGTAAAATCCTTCAATGCTTCTTTTATTGCCCTTATCCCTAAAAAGAAAGGTGCTATAGAACTTAAAGACTTTAGGCCTATCAGTCTTATTGGTAGTGTCTACAAGTTGGTGGCAAAGGTGCTGACTGAAAGATTGAAAAAAGTGATTGGGAGATTGGTCTCAGGTTATCAAAATGCTTTTATAAGAGGCAGACAGATCACTGATGCAGCTCTTATAGCAAATGAAGTCTTGGATTGGAGACAAAAAGTGATGCCCCTGGTCTCTTATTCAAGTTGGATATAGAGAAGGCTTTTGACAAACTCAACTGGCAGTATCTCACTTCTATTCTAAGGCAAATGGGGTTTGGTGAGAAATGGATCAAATGGATTAAATACAGCTTTTCTACAGTTAAATTTTCTGTTCTGGTCAACAGAAGTCCTGTAGGGTTCTTCTCCCCTAAGAGAGGGATAAGGCAAGGTGACCCCTATCTCCCTTTCTCTTCATTTTGGCCATGGAGGGTCTCAGTAACATGCTGGAAAAGGCAAAGCAATTGCAGTGGATTGGTGGTTTTGAAGTGGGTAACAGGCCTGGTCTTACCGTTCCTGTTTCTCATCTTCTCTTTGCTGATGACACCCTTATTTTTTGTGGTGCTGAGGAGTCTCAAGTGAGGTATCTCAACCTCACCCTTATGATCTTTGAAGCCTTATCAGGGCTCCACATTAACATGATTAAAAGCATTATCTACCCTGTTAATATGGTTCCAGATTTAGAGTTTCTGGCCAGCATCATGTATTGTAGCACTGGCACTTTCCCCACCACATATCTAGGACTCCCTTGGGAGCTAGTCACAGATCAATGGAGATTTGGAATGTGGTCATCGAAAGTTTGAGAAAAGATTGGCCTCTTGGCAACAACAGTACCTATCTTTTGGTGGCAGAGTAACACTCATCAATAGTGTCTTGGATAGTATTCCTACTTGCTTCATGTCTCTGTTCCCAATACCATCAGAGGTTCAATATCAACTTGACAAACTAAGGAGGACTTTTTTATGGGAAGGTAATAGCGAAAATCACAAGTATCATCTAGTCGAGTGGGACAAAGTAACTCTTCCAAAACATCTAGGTGGTCTTGGTATAAAGGATTTAGCATTACACAACAAATGTATGTTAATGAAGTGGCACTGGAGGTTTAACCAAGATGATGCTGGCCTTTGGAAGGAGATTATCCAAGCTAAATATGGTAGCACTAGCCATTGGTGCTCCAACCCAATCTTAACTCCTTATGGAACTGGTTTATGGAAAGATATCAGGAGATTGTGGGACGAATTCTTTCTCAACACTTCCTTCCAAGTGGGAAATGGGGCTCATCTTCTATTCTGGAAAGACAAATGGCTTGGCTCTATTACTCTTAAGGATGCTTTTCCCAGGCTGTTCCCTATAACAACTAACCCAGATTCAACAATTGCTCAGAACTGGGACGACAACTCATGGAATTTGCACCTAAGGAGACACCTAAATGACTGGGAAATAGAGGACATGATAGCATTGATTGGGTGTCTACAGAACAGTCCAGTTCTCACTCAGAGAAATGACAGACTTAAGTGGGGCAGTAACAAGGACGGTTCTTATTCTGTCAAAGAAGGCTACCTACTTCTGACCTCCAACAAGGACCTGATTGATCAATGGCCTTGGAAGCTCATTTGGAAAATCAATTTACCGCCTAAAGTCTCCTGTTTCTGCTGGGTCGCTCTAAAAAGGGCTTGTTTAACTCTGGACAACCTCATGAAAAGGAAATTTCATCTCGCTAATAGATGTTACATGTGCCATTGCACCTCTGAAACCATTAACCACCTATTCTTACACTGTCCAGTTGCTACAGATGTGTGGAATATGTTCCTTACTTTGTTTGGTTTGCAATGGGTTATACCTCACACTGTCAGGGAAGTCTTTGTCTGTTGGAGTTCTTGGAAAGTTCGGAAGGCCATCAGAAGAATCTGGTCTATGGTCCCTGCTTGCATTTTGTGGTGCTTATGGTTGGAAAGGAACCAAAGATGTTTTCATGGTATTGTAACTGCCAGCTCAAATCTCAAGGCCAGATGCCTGACTACTCTTTTTAGCTGGATTAATTTTACCCTGCATATAACCCAGACTCCTTTTTGGATTTTATTAGCTCCTTAGTCTTATGATAGATTCTTGGATTTGTCAGCTCTCTAGACTTATGATAGGTTTTTTGTTATCTTTGTATGAGCTGCTATTTCCTCCTCTTTTGTAACTATGCATCCCCTTGATGCCTTTGTGATTATAAAACACTTACATCATCAAAAAAAAAGAAAATTACAGAATTTTAGAGCAAAACTGCAACTCTATATGAACATAGCAAACTAGTTGTCAGTTGTCACTACTGATTTGCAAATGCACGTGACTGAATATTCACCAAAAGGGGGAAAGGAAAGTTGGTATGAGGCAACAGAAAAGCTTCCAATTTGGTCTGATCAAATATCCTGCTATATTTAACGAAAAAGCAGTGCATAGCTCATTAAAATGATTTACAAGTACAATGTGATCAAATGCACGTATGAGTTAATAATCACCAAAAAAGGAGAAGATATGAGTAAATGCGATCAAACAAGAAAGCTTGCAATCTGGTCTTATCAAACAGTTGTGACACCCCACGACGGAACCAGGGCTAATGAAGGGGAGTCAAAGAGAGACTGGTAGGCCTTCTAGGCTAACAAGCTTCTGAAGAAGGGCTACATATGAGAACTTAGCCAAATTCCATGTTGGAAAGGAAGCGGAATTAAGTGCTATATAAGACAGCACAAGTTTGCATAGTATGCGCGCTTTTAGACTCGATGATGGTGCAACCCGAGGCACAAATCCGTGAGGTCTTGTTGGGCCGAAGCGGACAATACGTGTCATGAGCTCAGATTGTGACAATAGTCTTCTCAACTAAGCAAACAGAGCAACCATGGATCATTAAGACGATTTGACCAAATACAAACTTATCTTTCTATTTTACTCCACAAAAAGCAATACTCCGTCCCATTTTATGTGACGTATTTGACTGAGCACGAACTTTAAGAATACTTCTTACATTTGTAATTATTTAGGTCGTAATGAGATTATACACATCAAATATTAAGCCAAGCTCAAATTGTGACCCTCTAATCTTAAAATTATTATTTCCATTTTCTGTGTCTAATGCACCTCTTATGTCCATACTACTCACGGGTCTTAACAGCCAATCATCAAAGTCGATCCAAGGACCAATGTCATCTCTTTGACAGCTAACTGATACTTATAAGCCATTACATTGATGCAATTTGCCTAATTCAATAGCTTCTATAACTCAACAGCATGGTTAACATTCATGCATCCTGCTGCATAAAAAGCAACCACATACAAACTCTCAGTTTCTAGAATTTGGATAAGCTGGTTTTTAGTAGAGTCAGCAAGCTTGAGATTTTTTCGCCTATAAACAACTCAGTTCCTATCATAGTATCTCCTGTTGACAATTAATGAGGAACTCAAGATACAACGACTGAACCAAAAATAAGCAGAATATAGATTCACAAAAAAAGCAACTTCAACTCATACCGGAATCTGGGCTGCATTAGATTGCTTCCACAGGCGAAAAACTCCATAGGCTTGCCAGCCTCAAAGCATGCAGGATGAATAGAAATAAGCTTTGGTGCTGGTCCCTTTAGTTTGACTTTCACTACTGAATTTCCACCTGCTTTATCAAGAATGATTGTTACCATTTGAACAGTGTTATTTTGGCTCTGTGGCTTGTCCCACCAAATATTACGCATACATAACATACATTTATATGTGGGACAAAATGTGAAAATTGTTTCCCCACTGTCCATAGGATGGGCTAACTCTGATCTGGAGCTTACTTTCTCCTATTCAACAATGTTCAAGGTTCGCTAATTATTTTAACCCCTGACCCCAGCGGGAAAAAGTAAAAGAAAATATAGACTTGGGCCTACCTACTACCATGTCTAGAAAAACTAGGAACTAGGTCTAGGCTTTTCAAAAAATCAAAACTAGGAACCAGGACTAGGCTTTTAAAGAAATCCTTGGGGTGGTAGGAATATTTTAACTAGTCCCTTGATAGTGATATATTTACAATAGATCATAGTACCATGCGAATATCACATGGACCATGGACGAGAGGTCAAACCCCAGGAAGGCAAAAAATAAAAAAGATGATGAAAAAAATTAGGTGATTTCTTCCTGTATAAAGCCTTGTTAGACAGATTTACCCAATACATGTATTAGAGGGAGGTAGCAAGTACCTGGTGGATTTGTCGAGGCACACAAGTTGACCCGGACACCACCACTAACAAAATAATAATAATAATAATAATAACAATACAAAAAAAAAAATATACAACAATGCCAGAACGTCTATATTTACAACAAGGGGAAAAGGGAAAAAAAAAATGTTCTCAAACTCACAACTGAACTGTAAGATATGGAGATCTGGGAACTCCTATTTTAGATTTATTTGGAATAGAGTCAATTTCAAATTGGTGAGCATCCACATTTAGTTCAACCAAGGAGAGAAGGTGAATTCAATTCCATTTGGATGTATATAAATGGAATTTATTTTACCTTTATGTAAAGAAAATCCAAACTTTAGCCAAATAATGATCCAATTAAATACTCTCTTTGCTCCAATTTATATGACACTCTTTCCATCTCGAAGGTTCCAAATTTTCCGACACCATTCCATTCTATACAACTTTCAAGAATTCAAACATATCATGTATTCAACTTTTAATGTCTTGCTTTACCTATCAAACTAACTTTTCAACCATTACTTCAATATTTCTTCCATTTTATATTAGTCAAACTAGCATCTTAACCTCCAACCAAGTCAATTACTGTCAGATAAAATGAAATGGCGGAATTAGTAGCACTAGTCAAACAAGATCTACATCAAATGAAAAAGTAAGGTCTCAAAATTAAAGGATTAGACCAGATTGGGTAGAAAATTTGAACTATCATTTACCTTTGGTAACCCGAAATACCATGTTGTTGAGATAAACAAGAAAGCTTCCTCTTCCGCGAAGCATGTTTCCAGGTGATGCAATTAACTCATTTAGGTGTGCACCTGGGTCTTCTAGTAACTGTTAAACCCAATGTTGAACTCGATCATTTAGAAACAAATGACATTTAACAAGAATAACATGGAAATCCACAACTAAATGTTACAGAAGCCACATGTAGTGGACATGTCAAACAGAAAGCAGAATGATAACTCTTCACTAATCTAACTCCTATGGCGCTCTGAGTTTCATTTCCGCTATTCCATTGTGCTCTATGGGAGGAACTCCTGACCTAGTAACTCAAAACACCATCTCTCCATAAAGAATTCACAATAGTCGTAGTACCATTCAAAGAGGACATGCACCACCAAATCAACAATTGTAAATCAACAATTGTACTAATCCGCAATAATATCTAAATACATTAAGACCAATAAAAAGAAGAATTGATTATCACCAGTGAGAAAAAGTAACCATATTACCTTACCCCACTTGAATGTCGGCATTGCAATGAAAAACGTCAAGATTGTACAACCTGGTCGAATATACCCCTCCAATTCAACAGGCATACTGGCCAACCACTGGAAGATCTGTCAAATAATATGTCAATCAAACACGAAGAACTCTATTAAAGAAAATAATTAACGTTCTCTTATGTACTAAACTGTAATAATAATCCTTTAAGTACTTGGTGCCGGAGTCTTCGAGGGAACTCTGCAGGGTTCCAATCATAAAGCTTGAATGAGATCCGACCAGTGGGGCACTGGCCAAAAAAGAATGATGATCAGTCAATTCGAAGTATAGTCCAGATATAAATGGAAATTATTGGGAAAAGAGGAATTATGTCATCAGACCTACCACTGAAGAAAAAGCACTCTTGTTGTCATAATAGGATGGAGAATGGGAATTTTTGGAGTTCTCTTTTTCTGCATCAACCTGTGTTTCACCAGAAGCTGTGAAACTATCACTGTGATTATTTTGGATGCCTTGAGTGGAGCTTATTGGCACATGTCCTTCAGATTCTAATAGGATTTCCCTTTCTCCTAACTGGCTGGCCATGCGTGTGCTATCTGGTCATCCAGAAGATTTTCAGGAAATACACTAAATAAAAATAGGAAGGATAGAACTTAATGATATTGACAAGGTCATCCCATGCCTGGAAAACAAAACTTCCTCCAATTCTAACCATGTTTGATGGAAAAATATCCCTGTTATCAGTTTAAACTAGTTTCCTTACATATGGAACATGGCATCTACTATAGATGAATTACAGGTGGAGTGTACAGCTTTTTCAGCAAAAGACAACTTTCAAGCGACAATGTTTTCTCAAGTTCAATATACCTTTGATAATGTCTTCATCACCGCTAACATCATCAGCCGTCGTAACCTGCTGAGATTCCTTCTCAACAGGCGATTTGGAAGAATCGGTGGCTTTTCTCCTACGCCTGTTGTTATGCCGCTCTAATTTTCGTCTACAACTACGTTTACCTTCATCAAAATCTGACAAAATATGAAACCTGGAAAAGGTATAGCAGCATTAATAGATTAGTTGCATCTGAAACGACACGTGCCATTTTAGAATATCTGGCAAGTTCTTGACCAAGTAGCTATGTGGACCCAACAGGTGCACATAAATACACTTCAAATAAGAAATGAGACAAAAACTATAACTGAAATGTCTGTCAAAGGATCTCCAAGGCAAGAGAATCCTTAATTCAAAGAACTCCACTAGCAAGCAGATCCGACAAACTATAAATGTACTCAAGAAGGCTAATTAAAGCACTAATCTTTTTGACTATTCATAAAACAAAACTAGTAAGCAGATCCAACAAACTATAAATGTACTCAAGAAGGCTATTTGAAGCACTAATCTTTTTGAATATTCATAAAACAAAACTATTAAGCAGACCCGACAAACTATATATGTACTCAAGGCGGCTAATTAAAGCACTAATCTTTTTGAATATTCATACAACAATAGTAAGCAGATCCGACAAACTCTAAATGTACTCAAGAGGGCTAAATTAAAGCACTAATCTTTTTTAATATTCATAAAACAAAACTAGTAAGCACATCCGACAAACTATAAATGTACTCAAGAGGGGTAAATTAAAGCACTAATCTTTTTTAATATTCATAAACCAAAATTAGTAAGCAGATCCGACAAACTCTAAATGTACTCAAGATGGCTAAATTAAATCACTAATCTTTTTTAAGTACCAAAAGTCACCTACGCAATTTTTTTTGAGGTCAACCAAAAGTCACCTACGCAATTAATTCACGAACTAATCAAAACAGTGCAACAGGCTATACAGTTATCACCACATTCATATAAAGCCATCTTTTGCAAACACATCAACTTATATTTCTAGGCAGGCTCTCTGAAACTTTCTTTGTTATCACCTTCAAACATTAGTTTTGCTTTGATCACTTGAGGTATTAGTAAAAGAAGTTTCAACCATTCCTCCTAAATTTTCATGCATGTCTTATGTGGTAAACATGGTTGTACATCCAAATCAATCAACAATCGATTTTAATCCCCAATCCCAACTAACTGGATTATGCTATATCTCTATTATTCCACTCTATTCAGGCTGTCAACCTGGTAAACATGGTTGTACTTTCATAGCTTGTACTCATATAAATACTCCCTCTGTTTCAATTTGTTCGTCTTGATTTCCTTTTTTGGCAACTCTTTTATTCTAACTTTCCACATGTCATGTTTAAGATCACAAGATTAAATGACAATTTAGTACATTCTACATATCTTTCATTTAGTACCCACAAGATTCAAAACTCTTTCTTTACTTCCTTAAATACCGTGTCAAGTCAAAACCAGACAAACAAATTGAAACCGAGGGAGTTAAAAAAGAAAAAAAAAAAAACGTATATGCCATACTGCTGACAATATCTCGTGCTCTGCCCATCAAGAAAGAATATTTCTTTCCTTTTTTAGCAACTCTTTTATTCTAACTTTCCACATGTCATGTTAAATATCCCAAGATTAAAGGTCAATTTAGTACATTCTCCATATCTTTAATTTAGGAGCACGAGATTCAAAACTCTTTAAATCCTTACTTAAACTCGTGTCAAATCAAAACCAGACAAATAAATTGAAACGAGAGAGTAAAAAAAAATAAAAAAATAAAAAAGTAAAAACCGTACTTGCCACACTGTTGACAATATCTCTTGCTCTGTCCATCAAGCAAGACAGCAGTTGCATTAGCACAACGTAAGCAAACCCTATGTCTTTTATGATACCCTTTAAGCTCAGTAATATCCGCTTCACAATCCGGTACTTGACACCTCGCCCCGGATCCGACCCGTACAGTCCTAGCCCGTTTCTTCCCAGGCCCAATCCCTGCCAGCTCCTCTTCTTCCGTCTTCTCATCTAACTCAGGACAAGCACATGGGATCCGACCCGCTAGAAAATTGGAACAAACCAACCTCGGGTCTCTCTTCCTGATCCGACCCGGAGAATCATCTTCTGGTATTATTACTGGTTGTAATGGGTCGGGTGGGTCATCGAATGAGATGGTTAATTGTTCATCGAGGTTGAATTCGAGTAAATCGGACCAGTCAAAGAGGGAAGAAGAAGGCGTCGGGTCATCAGGAAGCATCATATGGGTATTCCTCAATTGGGTCGGAGCTCCGGTTTGTGATGGTGAAGAAGCTTGATTATTAGTATCCATTTTTATTCCTAGAAAATGGGAAGTTGGTTACGAGTAGTTTTAGGGTGGTTGGGTTAGAAGGGTTTTTGGCGTAGAAAGAAGGGATTGTTTGGTGGGGAGTGGGTGGGTGGGTGAGGGGTCAGCGGTGGTGGTGACACGAAAATGGGCCTAGAGATTCTCCATGGGAAGAAAGAGGGGAAAAAAAAATTAGTTGTGTACAGACATTATAAAACTGGGATTGACCTCCTCTCCATTTCACTTCTCTCCATTTTCCCCAAGTTCTATCTTGGATTAGAGACACATGGCATATATTATAATTAATGGCTAAGATTTAATTGACTAAAACAAGGCCCTAACCATAATTAAATAATTAATACTCAACTATCCATAAATATATTAGAATATTTTTCTCTCTCTTCCTATTTATTTTTCCTACCCAGTAAAATATATTTTTTAATTTACCAGATTATTTTTTACCACTTAATTTTTCCCCCCTAATAGACCCATTATTCAATTGGTGATATTTTTCATTTTTTCAATTATGATGCTTACTAATTCACATAATATAGACCCCATTATTCAATTGGTAATTGTATATTTCTGAAAGAGTTGTTTATATTATGAAAAATATCACCATTAAAGAGTTATAATGATTGAAAAAAAGATGGAATATTAAATAGGAAGAGAGAAAGTATTTTAATATATTTATGGATAAGTTATTAATTATATAAACTATGGTTAGGGCTTTATTTTAGTCAATTAAATCTTAGTCATTAATTCTAACTCATGCCACGTGTCTCTAATCTAGTTTAGAAACGAAAAAATGGAAAGAAGAAATGGAGGAAATTCTCAATCCATAAAACTGTATATGGAATTGGAATAAAGTTTATTTATTTGTTTGTTTGTTTGTTTATTAAAGTCTACTATTGACTTTTTGGGTCATTATTATATGCTGTAGTTAGATAATTGTTGATATATATTAATAGTAAGTACAACAGAACAGTTTTTGCTGAAGATTAAAGGTTACTTTATTTAGACCTTCTAGATTGCAACTCATTCCTTTAATTTCAAGTCTAACAGATACTAGTACTGTCTCAAGAATTAGTAGAAGATTGAGAGTGCAAAGGTATAGTATGAGTAATTCCCTAAAAGATCACTCATATATTAAGAATTGCTTATAAATATCACTTTTATTTCTTTTAGGATTAGAATATCACTAACTATCACTATATTTCTGAGAATAAACTAAACACAAAAAACTCTCCCATTCTCCTAATTAGCATGTCATGATTTTTTTAATAAAGTAGAACAAATCGCATAGACCTACCCTCAAGTTAAGCCTTATAATATTAACTTCCCTTGTGGTTTCTGATATTACACTCACCTCTCTTAATTTCAACTTTTTGTAACCAAACTTCTTTTAAGTTTTAATTATAAAACTTATCCAATATTTCAAAGTTGTCCTTTCCTGGCTTTATATTGAATATTTAATTGTGGAACGGAAATCTTTAAAATGGAGTATTACTGTAGAATTAAAATATTCGACCTAGAGTGATCCATTGGGCACAACTTGTCATTAGATGCATTATTTATTTTCTTATAAATTACAGAACTTGCTAATTGATATACAACTTAAACATATTAAAGTTTTAGATGTAATTTTTTCAGTTACATATGCAATATTTAAGTACAAAAAACTGTTAATTAGTTTATTATAAAAAATACAGTTTACTACTAGAGAAATAAAATATTGTTTGGTGACTATGTGCAGAAAATCTTATTTTATCTGAACATGATTTATTTTTGTGCTTATGTCCAAAAAATTATCAAAAAAAAATGTATAATCTTATGTTAGATGAAAAAAGTAATGGTTATAAAAATTTTATTATTTTACTTTTTTTTTTTCATAGGTTTATTTGTCTTGTGAATCCAAATCCAAGATAAAAAAAAATAAAAAGTCAAACATAGTATTAAAAACTTGAATGAAATATTGCTCGAATTACCAGTCATGTGGGAGTACTATTAAATAATTATATTAGTGCCACAAAAAGGTATTTTTTGAATATTGTTGCAAGATTACCATTTAAACAAGTTTGGATACAAAAAATAAAAAATAAGGGCGGTGAGCATAATATCTTAAACTATAGAGGAAGTAAGTCTTATAAGGTTAAATGTGAAAGGGATCTCTGAAATTATTCCATTATTATTTAAAATATAGAATTTTATATGACATGGTATGCCAACTACGAGAGAATGAGAGTTTTGTGTGTTTAGTATATTCTGAGGAAAATATTGATAGTTGGGTGATATTCTAGTCCTAAAAGAAATAAAAGTGACATTTGCAGACAATTCTCAATATATGAGTGACCTTTTAGGAAATTTACTCGGTATAGTATACATCTCCTTTTTTTCAGTGTTTTGAATTTTGATTCTCATACTTAGAAGTACAGAATGTGCGGTAGATTTCACAGTTTTTTTACATTGAACATGGTAGAAAAAGTATATGCAAAGATTATTTTGAGATATGGGATAGTAATAGGGTCAGATAAGTTGGGATAAAGAGATACATTTGGTGAATGTAATGTTATATAGGGAAACTGTTATTGGGGGTCATTTACAGCTCTCAATAACAGTTTCCTATATAACATTACCTCATTATAAAAAATTTATCGAAATCAATTTTTTATATTATATTTTACTTCTCTATAACAATTTTTTAATTATAATAGCAACAACTATATTTATAACAATATAGTCTTTGTAAAATTACCCTTATATAATAATTATCTACGTTTTTTGGTAATATAATAATGGACTATATTTATAAAAATAGAATCTCTAAGATTACCAATTTATAAAAATAGAATCTCTAAGACTACCAATAATAGATCAAGAGATTTTCACCAAATATTTTTGATACTTTAATACACTACAACAACAACAACAACAAGCCCAGTAGTCAAAAAATACTTTAATACTTTAATACACTATCTATGACAAATAATATCATATGAATATAAATTTTCATTCCAAAAAATTATCCTTCTCTATACAAAGTGTGATTAAGTTTAAAATTTGACTTTTTTTTTTTTTTTTTTTGCTAATAGCAACCAAATTATTTACACGTCAAATGTTGTTATAGGTGACTGATTGTTGCCTCATGTGTTTGTACTTAATGGAGGTCTGAATCTAAATGGTTCAGACCTTATGTTATTGAGTGCATTTGTTTACATTAAGATCTAAGCACTTATTTGGTCTAAATAGGTCTTAATCATTAAAATCTTGAACAAAGTCTTAATATCATTAAAAGGTATTTTATATGAATAACTTTTACCATCGGCTTCACCCCACCCCGCTCCCACCACCCAACCTTACCACTACCACTACCCATCCAAACCCTACCCCTTCCCCCCTACCCCCCGCACCACCACCAGCCCTAACCCCAACCCCCTCCCACTTATCCACCACCCATCCCCCACCACTACCCCACCTACAACCACCCCAACACCCCACCTCCACCTACCCACCACTACCCACCTACTCCCACCCTACCTTACCCCCAACCACCCCCCTTACCACCACCTCACCCTTACCCCTCGACCCATCGTACCACCCCCACAACCCTCCCACCACCACCTACCACCCCCTTCACACCCTTTCCCCCAAAAAAAAAACCCGCGCATTACCACTACAAAAGCATCTCCATCATTACTAGCAAACATAAATGTTTCATTGTTTTATCAAATAATATTTTTATTTTATTAAATTTGTATTTATTTTCTAATATTTAGTTACTTTTTATATAAATAAATGCATTATATGCACATTCAGATGTTGAAAAACAAACAGTCTTAATCATTTAGTGTTCAGATCTAGAGACAACATCTTAATCATTAAGATGTGCATTCAGATTCAGGCGTCTTAATCTTAATGAAAACAAATGAGGCCTTATTTACTATAGCCATGTGGGGCACGTAAACACATGGTCTGTCCGTAAAACTAGATATTTTATGTATATATTTTCTAAAATTAGTATAATACTATCTGCTAGAACCGATAGTACAAAAAGGTTAAATAGTGCACCCACTCATGTTAGTCCCAAGAGAGGTGCTGTGGAGATGTCTGGAAGCTAAAGGTGTTCCTGTAGCATATATTAGTGCGATCAAGGACATGTATGATGGGGCCAAGACCCGGGTGAGGACGGTTGGAGGTGACTCGGAACACTTTCCGATCACGATGGGCACACCCGGGGTCCGCGCGCTTAGCCCATTTACTGTTTGTTGTGGCAATGGACGCTACGACAAGCCATATTCGGGAGAGGTTCCGTGGTGCGTGTTGTTTATAGATGACATTGTGTGTATTGACGAGTCGTAGAGCGGTGTTAATGCGAGGCGGAAGTTTTGACAGAGACTGCAGTCGAAGGGTTTCAAGTTGAGCGGGACCGGGAGACAGAGTACTTAGAGTGCAAGTTCAGTGATGGGAGTCAAGTAGAGGACGAGGACGTGCAGCTGGATACTCAGGTCATCCCGAAGAAAGAAAGTTTCAAGTACCTGGGGTCGATCATCCAAGGGACTGGCGAGATTGACGACGATGTCACACATCGTATTGGAGCGGGATGGATGAAATGGAAGCTCGCATCGGGGGTGTTGTGCGATAAGAAGGTGCTGCCTATTCTAAAGGGAAAGTTCTGCAAAGCGGTGGTTAGACTGGCTATGTTGTATGAGACGAAATGTTGGCCAGTTAAGAAAGCTCATGTCCAGAAGATGAAGGTAGCTGAGATGGATGTGCGGGCATACCAAGAGAGATAGGATTCAGAATGAAGTGATTCGGGATAAGGTGGGTGTGGCCCCTGTAGTGGATAAGATGTGGGAAGGGAGGTTGATGTGGATTGGCCCGTATTGTGCGGTGGAGATGTCTTTGACGCTTGCCGGGGCCGGAGGGTGTGAGAGAATGGCGGTGCGGGCACAGAAGAGAAGAAGAGTAGGCCAAGAAGGCGCAGAGAGGTGATTCGGCAGGGATACGGTCCCCTCTTCCGCCCAATGGTGACACGACCGCGCAAGAGGGTGGAGGTCGAGATCGGGGGGAGGGCTGGGGCGTGGCCGCGAGGTTTCCTTTCTCGTATTAGGGTATTTTTATCCTCGCTTATACGTGTTTCGGGTCTTATCTATCTTTGTCGTTTTATCACGACTTCATCGTTCTGCTATTTCTCATTTTCGCATTGTTTTGATTTGCTTGTCCGTATCCGACTTTTTCCTTATTTTCCTTGTTTTCTTTTAGAGTCGGGGGTCTTTCGAAATTGCCTCCCTACCTTCCAAGGTGGGGGTAAGGGCTGCGTACACTTTACCCTCCCTAGACCCTACATTGTGGGATTCAACTGGGTATGTTGTTGTTGTTGGTACACTCACCCATGTTCCAGAAATCATAAATTCGCATTTGACTATAGCAGTCAAAAAAATTCAGAACTAATTGGCGTTGTTGTTATAGAGAGATTTGACCTTAGATGATTTCAATATAAAAGTTTGAACTATCTACCAAGTGAGATAAACTTTAGTTTCTGCGTGTTTATCATGTGAGGTATGGAGTAATTTTTATGACCATCCATTCGTTTTTTGTGATTAGATATTCGCTGACGCTGACCTCCACTAAAGTCGATTCATTGTTTGTCATCCTTAATTTTTTCAATTGAACTGTTTCCCAAAAAAAAAGGAAAAGACAAAAAGTAAACAGAAATCAGTAATTCACATGGCATGTTATAGAGTATGCTTTTGTAATTTAATGTGTTTTATTTTGATTATTATAGTAAAAAGTCTAGTGAGTTGGTAAGAATATGATACTGAGTGGATCCCTTTTGTTTTAGTCACATGCAAAATTGGAGGGTTGGAAATCATATCAGCCTTACATTTTGGCATACAATACGCACATTACGAACCTTTTTAACTTTGTAAGTGTCCAAGAGTAGAACAAAAATAATACTTTCTCTCAATTTGTGCCTAAAGAAAGAGGAAGAACGAAAAGCTTAGGAATAGAGAAAGGAAAAACAAATGAACGGTGAATAATTAGTTCACGTGATCATCCAATTACTTAGAATTAATATAAATTAAAGGATTAATTATACTAAACATTTCTTTAATGCTATAATTTAATTTCGAATGTATTTAAAATCAAACACTCATACTCTTTACGAAATGTATTCATAAATCATAAATAAGATTAAAATATAATTACTAGAGATAGTACTTTAAAAAAATAAATTAAAATGGTTGAAATATTTAAAACAGGGACAAATTGACACTTGTATTATTTCCACCGTGAATCACACCTAAGCTGTGAGACAAAGGTAAGAGAAGGGGACCATTTTCGAATGATTTCGTGGTGGACTGTAGCTTTAGACAGCGAGAGGAGAATAAACAGAGTAAAAATGACGACATCTCATCAAAATTCAGATGATTGTTCGCGGTAAACGAAATTACATAAATATATCCTCCGTATTTGGGACCTTTCCTTACCCCAAAAGTCGTTTTGGGTCTCCATAAACCAAATAACCTTCTCTCTCTCTCTCTCTCTCTCTCTATATATATATATATATATATATATATACACGTTTTCTGAAAATAAAATGGACACAAGAAACAAGTGTTCGTTTGGTTGTCTATAAGAGAGGAGTTATTCATGTATTAAGGGATCGTTTGCAGTGGCGAAGTCAGAATTTTTTTAAGGAAATTCAAAATATGAAGATGTAAACACACGAGGAAGTCAAAGAGATTCAACATCTATTATATATACATAATAAATAATTTTAACCTTTTTTATACAATGTAATTTTCCGTTGAAGGGGTTTGGATGAAATTTCTTGCTCCAACCTAGCTTCGGGCCTAGTTGCTTGGTTGCTGGTAAGCAGCCAAGTTATTCATGTACTACATCTTGCATAAGCAATCATATTTGGTATCATTCTTTTGCTATGTATAAAAATCAACACAACTAATGCAATATTTGATTTGCAATTTAGAAACCCGCATAAGTAGTACATGTATCAGTCATAATGAAATATATGTATAAAACGAACGCATGTATTAGTAATACTTGTATTAAAACACAAATGACAAAATTACCCTCTATTCAAACTTGTATTGATTAATTTAAAAAATGAAGAATTTTTAAAACTATATATTGTATAAATAAAACAAACTAAATTTTCTATAAAAAAAAATGTGCATAACTAATTCTATTACTAATCCCTGCATAACTAATCTTTGAATTGCTAATACATGCATAATTAATCTCTACATTACTAATACATACATAATTATTTTGTGCATCACTAATACCTGCATAACCTTACATAAATTTTGCTAAGTCTATATGAAGTTGGTAGGTTAATACCAAGTCCTTTTTTTTTTTACAACACATTAAAAGTAGGGACATTTTTATCATTTCAATGAAAAACCCTAAATTATGTTTTCACTCTCGTGTGTATCAGAACCCCCAGAAATCCTAAGTTGCCTCTCAAATGTATAAAATGGTTTTAAGGAAAGAAATTGCGGGTTCTCTTTAATTCATTTACCAGTCAAGTTTTATGCTTACCGCGTGAAGTTTTCTTGCTTGATGAGACTACTTTCGAACACTGTTTTGACCAGTGTTAGGCATTTCTAGAATTCTATGCTGCTTGGAATTTGGCACAGTTTGTCTATAAATAACTTCTTTTGTAGGCTTTACATAAATTTCTTACGTATAAAAAATGCGTTAAAGGGCTTTTTAGGAGCAAGTTCCAAAAATAACATGTTATAAGGAATTTTAGGAGAAAAGAACTTGCTGATTGTGACATGGAGTACTACAAATTCAAAAGAAACTACTTGCTTGTAGCAAGAGACTAATAACTATGGTAGTTCCAAAAGAGAAAGATGATCTGGAATTACAAAAATAGAGGTCTGAAATTTGTGAGAAAATATTTTATGTGGCCAGTAACTCATAAGGTCATCCAACTATGAGTAATTATCTACCAAATTCATATTTTTTTAACAATAAGGTCACCCAACTTTGACTATATTACTTAGAAAGTCACTCTATTAATATTTTGCCACCAAAATATGACACAAACATTTTATTTAGTACACATAAACCTTTTTTTACCTCAATCCACATGACAATAAATCATGACCCGACCCGACACGACTCAAATCTATAACCCAAATTGACATATCATTAGTATAAACTATACACATTCTTAATTAGCTCGAACAGGACCAAACACATAAGAAAGTAAGACTGGTTTGTAGCTTTTCTCCGAACTCTTTACGGCTCTCAATTTCAACACTAGCTGGGGTTCAAACTGCCTTGACAATTTACAGCTCATCTTTGGACCTTCATCCTACTGGTAACACAACCTTTTTCCAAACCAAATTTGCTTAGTTACCTGTAAAGCTGGGGCCGGAATACAACCTTTTCAACTGTTTAAGAAAAAAGAAAAAAAAAGAAAAAAAAACTCAACTTGTGAAGCCCAAATACATTTTTAAATGGGATACAAAATGCAGTTACAATGTTATAATCAAAACAATTAAGAATCTGTTATAAATATTCAATACAATTTTTTCAAAGAAAAAAATACAATCTTGAATCACGAAACATGGGACTGTGACGGAAAATAAGAAATTACAAAAAGAAACTTTCTTTTTATTCAGGTGCTTCAAGCCCAAGAAGAAAGCAAAGCTAGTTGAATTAAACTCACAGCAAAATGATAATTAACCAAACATAATAAATCTTTTTTTTAAAAGATACAGATTAGATTTAGATTTTACCTTCTGCTCGGGGGAAGAGCCAGGTAGGACTAAGGCCCAAACCATGGTTTCAAACCATGTTTGGACATACAATTTGAACATTTTAAGTTGTATTTTTTTTTTAATAGACATAAAAACCCCACAAATTGTGAAAACTATCAAAACATTCTCAATTCTTATATAATCTTACCAAATGAGCAAATCATAGTTTATAACAAAATTAGTACACTACTAGAAGGCCTTTCTAAAAAATGCAACATCAATTAATCAAACTTTAGTTCAATAAAAACGAAAATTTAACATGAATAGTAATGTAACTACTCTTTAATATAATCTTCCCACATAAATTAAAGGTTGGTGGAAGTTAATGAGATTAGTAAATGATTGATGGGGGTAATTGTTAAAAATATCTATCAACTTATGGGTCTTTTTTTACAAAATATAAATTTATGGGTTAAATTTTATATTTTAAAAAGTTGAAACCATGGTTTCGAACCATGATTCCAAACGTATGTCCAAACGATGGTTTGAAACCATGGGTTGGCCAAACGCCTACTAAGGGGGTTCATATGAACCTCTCTTCAGTTGAAAATACACTGCTTATACATGGTTAACATTTTTGTATGCATATATAGTATATGTTGAAGCCCTTTTGGCTTCTGCGTGTGTTAACTTCTTCATATTTTGAACCCCTTAGTGAAAATTATGGCTCTATCAGTGCTTCTGCTAAGTCAAAATTGGAACTACTTTAGTATAATTCAGTCTTCAAAGTCTGCAATTTGGATTATGGGTTTGGGTGGGGTCTTTCGTGATTTATTGCCACGTGGATTGAGAAAAAATAGAAAAGAAAAAGTCCATGTGGATTAAATAAAATGTCATATCATATCTTGTGGGCCAAATATGTAACACCTCGTGCATTCGGGCTAAGATTTGTCTCATAAGACGGGGGTATAATGAACCCAATTTGAGTAGTGTATAAATGGTGTTTGAAACCCAATAAAGACATGAGAAGAGCCTTTGGGCAAAAGCAAAGTTGAAAGCCACTCTACGGGGCATGTTTGCAAGTGAGTTTGTAGAAGGTCTTACTTCCAACGACCATAACCCCTTTATTAATTTGGAATTTGGGAAAACTTCCTCCTGAAAGTCAGATCTTTGAAATACCTTTCCAACGGTATATTATGGAGGTCAAACGGACATCCGTACAAAAAGTTATGCCCGTTTTACTAAAAAGTGTTACACCACTACGGTGGAAACATACGAACCGTAAAAATTATACGGTGGAACATACTGTCCGTACAAATTATACGGGCCGTATATTTCAGCCGTATAATTGGTCCAGAATGTCCAAATCACTGGAATGGTTTTACGGGGTGATATACGGTCCGTACAAATTATACGGGACGTGAAATGGAGCGTAAAATGGGTTCGAAAGTAATTATAAAACTTCGTTTTAAGGCTTTTTCACTTCATTCTTCACACCCCCAAGCTCCTAGAACGACCTTATATTCTCTCCCATCATCAAGAACACCAAGGTAAGCATACTCTAATCATTCCAAGTCAATTCTAATATATATCCTTGTAATCTAAACAATAAGTCATCATTCTCTAACCTAGGGTTTTCAAGAAACCCACCTCAAGGTTCAAGAATTCAAGATTTTGGAAATCTTCTTCAAAGTTAAAATCTTTGATTCAAGTTTTGGAGCGATTAAGGTATGTAGAACTTCCATCCACATGGGAACCTCATGTTCTTCCCCATGCTCCGTTTCGATATCCATGAAGATCAAACCATAGGGCATTAAACCCAACATATTGGTAGCCCATTTCATAGTTACGTATCTATGCGTATGAATTTTTGTATCTATATTCGTCATTGTATTCCTAATCTTCCATTATGGTTATTAGGAACCCTAGCTTAATCCATGAATCATGAATTCTTCCTCATGCATTCTCATTATGTTCATATGAAAGTTTATGATTTTATGTAGCAAGCACGTTTACGTGTTTTCAAGACAACTACTTATATAATTATGAACTATTGTTATTACTCATGAATCAAGAACATGTTTGCAAGACTACAACAAGTTATCTTATGAAACCATGTTACAAGTTATTTCGTGAAATCATGATTACAAGTTATTTATAAGTTATTTCACGAAAATCATGGGCTTCTTAGCCAACTATATCATGTTCATGTTTTAGATTGCTTAGTTAACCGAGAAGGCTCAAATAGCCCGAAACTACGTTGCCACCGTAGGATAAGGGTTGTCGCTAGGCAACACCTTCATTATGCAACTTTGATCCTTACATGCTATTATTACTTAAATCTCATATCCCCCGGCAAGGTGCGAGTGTTCTCCTGGTGTGGCGCAAGTATCGATCATGTTGTCGGTTACACTATAGCATTCCCCACGTTACAAGAAGTTTTATATACATGTATTTTCATTGAATTACTGTTTTCAGGCTTTACTCACGTTTCATGCTCATGTTACGTTTCATGCTCATGTTCAAGTTACATTCAGTTTCGCCATGTTCTATACCTATGTTGTGCCATGTTCTTCATTTCGGCGAGGTTTTACATACTAGTACTATTCACCATGTACTAACGTCCCTTTTGCTCGGGCTCCGCACTTCACGGTGCAGATACCGATTTTCGTGAGCATACACTGCGCGAGGATCTCTTCGAGCTTATCAGCTTATTAGTGAGCCCCACTCCTCTCGGGTTCAACAGTCTATATTTAGTATGCATTATGGTAGTCCGTGGCCATGTCCCGGTAGTCGTAGTCGACATGTTTTAGAGGTTTCATAGACGTATATTAGTTCACGAGTCGCTATGCTTTCATGTTTGCGGACTATTATGTTTCATGAATTTTCATGCTATGAGATAATTTCAAGACTTTATTCCGCAAATTATATTTTCATGATTTATTTAAATAGCATCATATAGATATATTGTTTTGATGCCCATGTTGACAAGCAAGCCATGAGGTTCGCTCGGACACATGCAAGCAAGGCCCGAGTGCCGTGTTACGCCCAGGCCATGGTTCGGGGCGTGACAAAATATTTGTTAGAAAACTATAAGAATAAAATGAAAACAAAGAAGGCTTGAGGTGTGAGAATGACTTTCTTTAAAGAAGATATTGCATGTATACAGATTTAGGGGAAATACTGACAATCTTCTTCGGGATACAATAAGTCACAAATATAATACTTGTAGATTTTTGTAATTTTTACTATGTAGGGAACTCACATTAATTTATAGGGCAAAATTTAGGCCTTTTCCGAAAAGTCATTTTATTTCACAAACAGATGTGTCCTTTTATTTTGAATTTAAATTTAAAACTTAAACTCAAATAAACTGATTTTCTGTTACAGAAATAAAATAAAATAAAATAATTAATATATATTCAGCCCGGCCCAAGTCCAAGTCCAAGTGTGTATATATATATATATATATACTAGTGTGCAGTTGCCCGTGCATAGCACGAGCCCAATGTTGCATTCTATATTTCTATGTATATTTTTCTTGTAAATTTTTTAAATTATTCCCTTGAAGCTAAAATTTAACACAAACTTTTTCAAAATAATTCAGTAGCAAGACATAAGAGCATTAAGAAATTCTATAGTGTAAAAAGTGAATGGTGCTTTGAATAGTATAAAAAACTGCAAAGCACAAAAATGTTGAAGTGCTAGGAAATATAAAATATCATGACTTAATGGAAGAAATGCCAAGTGTTGTGTGTTAGCGTTGTATGATATTTTCTCCGTTTACTTTTACTTGTTCAGTATTCTAAAAATAGATTTTCAATTTTACTTGTCATTTTTAGCATATCAAGACAAAAAAAATATCTTTTTTTCCAAATACCTATAGTATTAATTACTCACTTCAAATCATTTTTCAAATCCAATAAAAATATACACCAATTAATATGGGTAGAATAGTAAATTATGCACTTCATTTATTATTTCTTAAGAGGTGTGCAAAGTCAAAAGTAAATAAAAAGTGAACAAAGGGAGTACTTGTAAAAACACCACTTAATATGGAATTGAGGGTGTATTGTATAAATATTTCTAATATTGTCGGATTATTTATATTGCAAAACACTTAACTATAAATTAATTTGATTATGTCCAACTGAATTTCCCTGTAATATGTATGGTAACTATTAATGTCACTTGTGGTTCTTTTGGAAAAAAACTCTATTGGAAGAAAAAATTTAATTAATATTACGGCTAAAAATTAAAAGTCCCATAAGATAAGTTATTACAAAACCAAATGTACTAAAAGCTAAGGATTATTCATTGTGCAACAGTAAGAGAAAAGAATTGCATGTTTGGCTGGGACGTGGCCCACGTGGGGTACAAAATTGTGTGGGGACGCGTGTGCTGAGAGACAATTACATAAGCAAAGGACATTTTAGGCAAAGCAGTCAAAAATATATATAGAATGTGTGGGGAAGCGTGTGCTGAGAGACAATTACATAAGCAAAAGACATTTTAGGCAAAGCAGTCAAAAATATATATAGAAGTGCCACAAAGTTCTTTTAGCCCCAATCATACTGCTCGATTTCGACTGAAAGAACCGAAATATCCCCTGGGTAGACAAGCAAGCATGTTGACCTGCTGCCTGCTTATTCCCTTTTATTAGATAGTAGGATACATGTATACATGCACACACTATCACATATATGATAATATTCTTTATCAAATATAATAAGTAGACAGGGACTTAAAAGGACCAAGAAATGGCTAGAATGTGTGGGGAAGCGTGTGCTGAGAGACAATTACATAAGCAAGGGACATTTTAGGCAAAGCAGTCAAAAATATATATAGAAGCTACCGCAAAGTTCCTCTCAATTACATAAGCAAAGGACATTTTAGGCAAAGCAGTCGAAAATATATATAGAAGCTGCCGCAAAGTTCTTTTAGCCCCAATCATACTGCTCGATTTCGACTGAAAGAACCGAAATATCCCCTGGGTAGACAAGTCTGGGTAGACAAGCAAGCATGTTGACCTGCTGCCTGCTTATTCCCTTTTATTAGATAGTAGGATACATGTATATATGCACACACTATCACATATATGATAATATTCTTTATCAAATATAATAAGTAGACAGGGACTTAAAAGGACCGAGAAATGGCTAAAAGCAATAGATGTGGGATTCACTACTTTCCCATTTTATAACAAACTATTCAACAAACTCCCCCTAGTTTGTTATATTTAAGATTGTTAGAAAAACAAGTAAACATAATCAAAGAAGAAATGACTTTAAGGCGTGGAAGAATCGACTTTTCTTAAAGAGAATAGCCCGTATAGAGACTCGAGAAAATACAAGCAATTCCCTTCAGGATACAACAAAACTCGTGTTATACCTGCAGATTTTCCTCAGTCACTTCACGAAGGAATGCCTTATTTATAGAGTTAGAAAGTGACTATTATGAATAGTCATAACTTTTCATGAACAGACATGTCCATTTAAATTTAGATTTTAAATAAAATCTGAAAATATCAAGATTATAATATATAATGTCTTCAAACTCTTTTTGCCTTTTGTTGTGGGACAATCCCACTTCATATATATTACAAATTATCTAACAATATTAATAGGGTGACTTTTGAAGTGATTAGGCAAAATCGGGTGACCTTGTTGTTAAAAAAAAAAAATGACTTCGGTAAATAATTACTCATAGTCGGATAACCTTCTAACTTACTATCTCGTGTACCACATGAGCGATTAAAAGTGAACAATTTGACAAATAATTAAACTACTCAAGGGGCTTTTGGTAGGGTGTATTAAGTAGAATAGTGTTGGTATAGATTTTCAGTATAACGTTGTCACTCCCCGAACCATAGCCTGGCGGTAACGCCGCACTCAGTGCTTTGCTGCATGTGACCGAGCGAACCACATGGCTTGCTGATGAACATGGGGCATGTACTGATGCGAAATATAAGTTAAACATGCATGACTTGTGGAAACATGGAGCTCAATAGTCATAAGTCTGAAAATACTATTATATCATGAATGCAAAAATATAGTAATGTAGCCAACGAGGCTAACTCAATTGAACACCTGACATGGCATAACTGGCTAGTCTATAAAACCTCTAACTGCTAAACTATTTACCGGGATAAGGCCCCAGACATACGTTGACTGCATAACTAACATGAAAATAAAGTAAAGATAACACCTCGAAAGGAATGGGGCTCACCAACAGCTGATACGTGAATATTCTTAACGAGCAGATTCGCCGTCCTGTAAATCAATACATGCATCGTGAAATGCAGGCCCTCGGGCAATAAAATGGGACATCAGTGCATTTGAATTGTACTGGTATGTAAAGCAACTGAATGAAATAAACATGACACATGAAATAGTAGAATCGTAAGTCGTAAGCATATATATATATATATATATATATATATATATATATATGAGAGTCTTAGTATAATCGACATGTAATCACCACGTGAGCATATAGCGTCCAACCTCTGCTCGATCAGCTAAGCCACCTTGTACTTTGCCGGGGTACAAGACATAAACATGACATGAATGGATCCAATAACCAACAATAGGTAACATAAAGGAATTGTCCTAATTGGGTGAAGCGATCCTTATCCTATGTTGGCATACGTTGTTTCAGGTATTAAACCTTCTCGGTAATCCGTGCAACTCCCAAAACATGAACATAGATATGATTGGCATAGAAGCCCATGAATTACATAAACATGACTGCAAACATGATTTATAAGTGTAATATAACATGAATATAGATATATAATATAACTCGTATGAAAACATAAAAGCATGTAGAATTTCATGAAAATAAGCATAATAATTCATATCTTGTATTTAAGAACCCATGGAATGCAAAGCATGGGTGTTCATGGATTACAGACGGATTCCCAATAACCAAAAATGGAATATTAAGAACACAATAATGAATTATTAATACGAACATGGTATATCATGGTACATGTACTTAGGGTCATTATGAATTTGACTAGAAACCCTAGTTTTGGTGAAACTTCATATTTTCATGGAAGAACGTGGTGTGGGGAAGAACAATGATGTTCCCACACGTGGATAGAAACCTTACATGCCTTAATCGCTCCAAAACTTGTGGAAAAGGTCTGAACTTGAGAAGAAATCCAAAAGTTTTAATCTTGAATCCTTGTGATGAGTTTTCTTGAAAATCCTAGATTTAGGAACAATGAATTTCTACTTATCATTCATGGATATATGTTAGAATTCACTTGAAAGGCTTGAAATAGGCTTACTTGGTGTATTGGATTGATAACTGGAGAGAACTTTCGTGCTAGGGCTTGAGAGTATGAAAAATGGGATTAAAAACTGAACCCGCATATTTATACTATTTGCTGCATCGGGATTTGTATGGACACCATTTAAGGCCCATACAATAATGTATGGCCCGTGCAATGTGGCCGTACTTGGAATGTCAAATTCCAATAACCATGATTTATACCCAGTGAGGTACGAGCTGGAAGTATGTCCCGTACAATAATGTACGGTGACAAGTACGGCCTGTACAAATTTGTACGGTCCGTATAAATTGACCGTACTTGGAATGTCAAATTCCAGAAATCTCAAATTCTTCCCTTGTGAGGTACGTTCTCAAAATACGGCCCGCACATGAATGTATGACCCGTACAAATGACGTAAGATGTCAATTTACCGATCTGAGGCAAATTTTCAATCCCAACACTCCCCATCTTAGTCTCCAAGTCTCTGAATCATGAATAAGGCTTAGTTAGAAGGTACGAGGTGTTACAAATGTCTAGTTGCAAATTTAAACCTAGTACAACTAATACTAGTACTATTACTTATACACCTTTTATTCTTATACATAATATACCATGACATTAACAATACCAATACTGTTCGTATACTTATACATCCTATTCAGTACTGTTCAAAATATACAATACATGTTATTTTTAATACAGTTGATAAAAAATAATGCTAGCCTAAGTAATCTAAATAAAACGTCTCACTTACCTCCTAACTACTTACCAAACATGGTACTCCCACCGTCTCAATTTAAGTGCTTTATTTTCCTTTAGGTCTGTCCCAAATCGTCTTTTTCTATATTTAGTAAGTTGACAATTCAAACATCTTACATGTCAAGTCTAAAACCACAAGACTCAAAGGCATTTTAATACATTATACACGTCTTTAATTTAAGATCATAACATTCAAAAGTCTTTTTTTATTCTTGACCACTCCAACTAAAAACACTTCAATTAAAACGAAGAAAATATTATTTATACAAAATTTAATACATAAATAACTTCCTTGAGCCTCTTAATGCTTTACATGAAAAAATAGGGATCATTTTATATGTGAAGCCCATAGATAAAAAGGATTATTTCGGGTCATTCCACGTCAATAACCCACCTTCCAATCGGAGCAGAGAAGTTATTTGTAAGTATCTCCAAAATTAGGGATAGGGTTTTCAAATTGCAGGAAAAATCAAATCAACCATAGGGTTGTAGAGAGGATAATGGGAAGGTATCGAAGCCGTAGCAGAAGTTACAGCCCCACCGTTAGACGTAAACGCTACGACGACGAACCACCACGTGACCGTCGCCGTGACCGTCATTCTCCTGGACAACCTACTGGCCTTCTTGTTCGTAACATCTGTCTTAGCGCAAGGTATCAATTCTATCACTCTTGTCATTGAAGTACTATTTTTTAACATGCCTTTGTCTCAATTTAATAATGCGCTTATTAGGGAGATTTTATATTACTTTTTATTTTTTTTGTTCTCATGGTTTTCAGATTGTATTTAACGAACACCAGATCGATGAGTTGTATAAGTTCATCTTTTTTACTTGAATTTGCAAAAGATAATTAAGTGTTGATTGATCAATCAATCAACTAAAAGAAGATTATGTAAACGCTTATTCGAGTTCTCTGTTCTATGTAGCTTTTTATTACTATATTTTTTCCTGTATTTTATGCTAGCAACAAGTTTCTTACATGTTCCAACACATTCCAATTCCTCTAACGCCTACACTTGCTCCTTAACACTGGCAGAAGCTAAGGTAGTCTTCTTCATTAGAGATGAACATTATTATGTCTTACCTCGGACAGAGAAGTTGTTGAATTGTGATGTTATGGAATAAGCTATCTTATCTCCAGACATTGATACACATGGCTAGGGGTGGCAAACGGGTGGGTCGTGTCGAATATGGGTCGGTTGAAAATGGGTCAAACCAAAATGGATCAATTACCCGACCCGCCCATGTTTTACAAGGATGAAAAAATGGGTTATCCGACGGATAATATGGATATCCATGTTATCTATGGTTTCAAGGATAGTCAGTTGAGAACACAAGCTAAAAGCCAAAATAAGTTTACACTCTCAAAAAAATAACAAAAATAAAATTAAAAAATTAAAAATATTTAAAAAAATGATAAAATTAGAAAAATTAAAAATTTAAAAAAATTAAGAAAAATAAAGACTCCCAAAAAGCAAAAGCTCATGAAAAATAACAAGATGGATACCCATGGGTTATCCATATTCTATGATGGATAATATGCGTTGATCCATATTTGACCCACTTTGAAATGATCAGATATCCAACCCATTTAAAATGGGTTTGGTCGGGCGGATAACCGTAAAATTTTAACCATTTTGCCACCCCTACACATGGCCTATAAAGTTACTTATATTTCAGATGTCTATAGAACCTTTTGAAATAACATAGTAAGAAAACAGAAACAAAATTGCATAATTTGTACAGTAGTTTCTGCTTATCAGTTAATGTGGGTTAATAAAAGAGGACGCACCCCATCTTTCTACAGGTTGGGACGTTCGGGTAGAGTACTCATTTCTATTTCATAAACTGCTTGCTCTGTCACTCTCACTCTCTCTCTCTCTCTCTCTAAGCAGATGTTGCTACATTTGTAGACAAAGTTAATCATTTTGTACTTGTTCTGCAGGCCGGAAGATATTAGGGTCCCCTTTGAACGTTTTGGTCCCTTAAAAGATGTTTATCTGCCCAAGAATTACAATACTGGGTATGACTTTGCCTTGATTATATGGATTCTCATTTTGTATTATATTTAGCAATCAATGGGTCTGTTTCCGTTTGTCCCGCTATTTGTTAATATCACTGTGATCAATAACAACACAACTAGGCCTCGATACCAAGCTAGTTAGTGTTGGCAGTATGAATTTAAACTATCCTACTATCCTTTTCGCTTCGTATAGACGTTTCATTCTAATATTGAATAACTGAAGGTTCTTTACATTTTCTATCTACATACTGATCTCCCACCACGACTAAAAAGACTAATATTTGACTAAATGAGCTTATTAACAAGTTTAAGCCTTAACCTCAACAAGTTAGCATCATCTATTTGTAATTTTCTCTTTTTGTGTGCTCTAGAATGTAAACTTTTCGAGACAATTTCATTTCATGTTATTTAGGTCTACATCGTTCTCTTTTAACATCTTAAACCATCATGGTTTCACACTTGCTGGCTGATGATATATAGCCAAAACATCTCAAGCAGCTTTCCCTCACTTTCATAAAGTTGACAAGTTTACGTTAACAGTCAGCGTATTGTAAGCCCCCTCCTTTGTCCAATTTAGGCCCGAGCAACTTGCGCTCACTATGATATTATATCTATTTATTTTTCCTAAAATTTTCTAATCTTATATAATATGTAGGGAACCACGAGGATTTGGCTTTGTGAAGTTCCGTTATGCCGAAGATGCAGCTGAAGCAAAAGCTCACTTGAACTGTACAGTTATTGGTGGACGTGAAATTAGGATTGTTTTTGCGGAGGAGAATCGGAAGACCCCTCAAGAAATGCGCAGGGTTTTACGCACAAGGTGCAACATATATGTTTGCTTCAAGTTGCAATCATGTTGATTATCACTCTCTTTTCCAGCTAAAGTGTTATTCACCTACATCAGTGAATCTAAGACTACTACTTTTCCTGTTTAACTAGTGGACCTAGCGCTCGAGGCAGCAACAGGAGACACAGTCCACCAAGGTTCCCAAGTCGCAGATATCACTGTCAGTTGGCTTTCAACTCACTTTAAAATAATTGTTTAGTTCTTAATAACATTTAACTTCTGATGCTTTTTTATATGATATTGCATTGAGCCCCCCTCCTTAAACCAAAAACAAAGAAGGAAACAAAATGGAAGACGACACTTGGTGCTGTTAGAGTCGAGAGTATTTGTGTTGTCTTCTTTTAAGAGTAATGGTTAGAATTTTCTGTGGCAGCTTACTCGCGTTCGGCATCCCCAGCAAGAAGACGTGACTCAAGGTCTGTGTTTCATAACAGAAGTTTGCTTGTGTTCTTGTATTGTTTGTTTGTCTTAAAAGCAAGGACTGCTACTGATTCTAATGGTACAAAATCTAGAAAGTACATCCGTTGGAATAAAAAAAAAAGTGAAGCCTGTAGTCGTATTAGCAACAGCTTTGTTGCCTACTGTGCATAAGTTCAACTATCAAGACAAAATTAGTCTTGCATAAGTTCAACTATCAAGACAAAATTAGTCTTTTTTCCTACATTTAGAGATAAATATTGCTCTAAAGACTAAGGAGAGACTTTGCGCATTGATCTGCTTGCATTCTGTGCAGTATTACAGTGCATGTCCTTAGTCAAACCTTTTTTTTTTGGTAAGTTGCAGTTGTTTGCCTTGTATCATTAAGATGCTCTGTAATTGGTTGCTATTTATCTCTTTTTCTTGCTGTTATTTTGTAATGGTAATTGCTTTTATACATTTGAACTTTCTTTTTGCATAAAAAGCTCCTAAGTTGGGTGTTTGTATAAAGGAGAGATGATTGATACAAGGCATCTCTCCTGAGTTGGTATCTCTACTGACAGGGATGGAACAACCCTCAGGCTTTACCTGTTACCAGACACATCCGGTTAAGGCTACACACTTCGGTGGATCTTACCCAATTTTGTACCATTTCCAAAAAGCTACTGAGTTGGTATCTGATTGTTTTATGCTTGGTTTTTTCTATTAGGTGGTAGGAACTTAAGATAGTAAAGTTGGATAGTTTTATCTGCTAAAGTGGTGGTAGCATCACTCTATCCACTTGAATTTTAGGAATTGATCTTTTCTCAAGTTATTTATCTGCTATCTCGTGTCCTGGAATGCTGAGGCTTTCTCAGTCCCTTGAGTTGGAAGCTTGTTAGGCTCTTTAGACTTTGGCTTTCTAATTTTGTTAAATACTCCTTTGAGATACACTATTATCTTGAGATTACGTGAAATGTCTTGCAGGCATAATTCATCTATCCTTTAGAATTTTGAATGACATCTGCTGGTGGCTTTATTAATGCAGATGCTAAATTGAGAAAGAGACTTAAAGAATTCTGGACTAATAAAGACAATTGAGAAAAGGGACCATAAAGTCAAAGACACTTGCTCATGAAATGTGATGTATCTCCGGAAGTTTCAAATCACCATCGTCAAAGTTCATGTGATTTTCCTTTTGTGGATTTTTTCTATTAAGGATGAGCCTTCTACTGTACCGCGGAGAACCAATTGAAGTGGTGTGGACATATTACAATCACAAAGACCTTCATTTGCTTATCTTAAAATTCATGTTTAATTTCTTAATGTTGCAAGATGTCCAGTTAGGAAGATAATTTAGCGCTTATAGTTGGCAAAAGAAATCATCTTCAATGAGGCAAAGATTTTCGAAGCTTTTACTGATTGACATTTGGTGAAAATGCCCAAGGAAAGATATCTCAAGATTTTGAAAGTTGGGGCAGGAGAGCTTTGAAGTGATCAGATGCTGAAGAACTGTACCATTTAGTGTGCTTAAACAGTGTCTGGATCAAACTGTAGTTTTTCCCCAGACTATGAAATAAGGATACAGGTAACGGTTGTGGTTTAGTAGATCAGATATTGAAGGAATCTACCTTTCGTGATTTTGTTAAATGCTAGTTTTATTATACGAGTAGTTTGTGAAATTGTGAATTGGCGGTATAGCAGTCATTTGAGAACCAGAGCCAGTCTTTTTTACTTGTTTGTACTGTTTTCAACAGCGAGAGCTATTGCAAAAACTACATCGCACTTATTATTAAATGGCTTAATTACACTATGGTTCACAGGGACAGGGATCATGAGAAGCATGATGATTACTACTCTCCAAGGAGATCCAGGTCAAAGTCTCGGTCTATTTCTCCAAGGGATGGAAGAAATTGTAGGCTGAAAGGAAGATCTTCAAGGCAATCGAGACCAATGTCCAGGTCAAATTCTCCACACAATCAGAAAAAGGGTAGGTTCAGCAGGAGTCCAAGAGATAATAGTCAGATTGCTCATGATGTGGACTTTTCCCCAAGCAGACTTGAGAGTCCTGGAAGAAATGCAGACAGCTCAGCAAGATCACGCTCTAGGTCCGACAGGTTAGTGAAGATATCCGCTTTTGTGAAACATTGAATAGAAATAGCTATGCCGTGTAGATTGAAGCCATGTCCTTTTGATATTTTGGTACTCAATATGCATTTGTTCCTTCATGTACACATACAGCTATCCTTTTTGTGGATCTGAAGGACCATTGTGGAAACACCATGATGCAGCAGCCATATCAGCACCCTTTTGGTGTTTGAGCTATTGCCTTGACTTGACATTTAGTTTCTTGATCCATTTATGTTCCCTTAGATTTGATTGGGAGTTGCATACCGTTGCTGGTCACGATAGTAGTAGGTGACCACTGACCAGGGTGAAAGCTTTGTTGAATTGTATTTTTGACCGATTTCCTTCTGCAAATATGCTTCCCCTTATATAATTTGACTAAATTGCTCTTTTTCCCCTTATTCGACTAAATTGCTCCTTTTTTCCCTTTGCAGTCCTCGTTGATGGTTTGCTCGTTGTCATCACCATCTGCTGATCTTTTTTGGAGTTCTTGGGAAAAGCATATGCTATATCATGGTCTAGACTGGACACATGCAAACTATGACAGATTACAACTTATAATTACGTCTGTTATGTTTGTGTTTTGTTTCTTTTTGTAATGTCACGCTTAACTGATGGGCTACTGTAATATAGCGTAGTCGTGGGTCAACAATGGTTATTTTCTGTTTCTGTCCTGCTAGTTCTCTAAATTTAAAGTTACAATGGACTTGTAGCTACGTCGTTCCTTGTTCTCTTTCCTTATGTAACTATCCCCGTGTTCTAGTGATAGTATGAGCCATGTCCTCCATCTCTGCTATGTATGAGATGACAAATGGTGACAAGATTTGAATTTCAATGGTGTTAAACATCCTGCACCTTTCAGTCTTGACGACTGAAATATTGAAACGTTATTTACAGGTGGAAGTTCTTAATTAATCAAGCCCCAGTAAGAGATGCAAGGCTTACGTTTTGAAGGAGTTCTATACTATTACGTTATTTTTGCGGGTATGTAACTTTTTATGGTGTGCATTGATGAGCTGATTTTTTTAACTTTTTTATAGTAATTTGTTATAATTGGTCGAAGTATAGTGATACTATAAAATATGTAATTTGCAACTGTCATTATAATTCAGTTTAATCCCATAACTAGTAAGAATGTGTTAGGGGAACTAATTGTTTTATTAAAATGAGTTGGAAAGACAATTTTGGTAGTTCAAACACCAATAAAGGAGCGAAGGCTTAAATGTCACAAGGAGTTTTACTTCATTCGGTAACGTTGTGGATATGTAACTTAATAGAGTTTCGGGAAAAGGGTCAAAGATACCTCCTCTACTTTAGTTTATTGGTCAAATATATCTTCCGTTAGTCAAAGTAGTCGAATATACCCCTCTGTTAGCCAAAGTCCACAAATATACTCCTGAATGGATGGAAAATTCCAAATCATCCCAAATTACCCATTTAACAAAAATTATCCATGCCCATCACTTAGATCCGATCCGATCCACAAAATTATTTTCCCCCACCCTAATATACCCCTCTACGCGACCTATTTTGGTTAGTGGATGGTCCTTTGTTACAGCATATTCCAGCACCAAAGGATGCAATAACTCCCACTGTAGATATTAAATCTTGTCATCACAAACCCCATTTTCTTTCTAATCTCACCATTTGGATAATTTCTGTAACAACATTATGATTTGAAAAAATTGGTTAATTGGGACAAAAAAATAGCAGACACCCAAAAAATATGATGAAAAAGATAACTTGAAAAATGAATAATTATAATACCAAATCTGAATTGATTCATATTATTGGGTTCTCAAAATGGGTTTTGCAAATGAGAGATAAAAAGAAATGGTGATCTCAAAAATATTATAACAACATATATTAGTACAAGATTTTGTAATTAAAATATTTTCAAAAGTATTTGATATTTTATTTTCTTATTTTTGCTTCAAATGTTTATTATTATTATTATTATTATTATTATTATTATTATTATTGTTGTTGTTGTTGTTGTTATTATTATTATTTTGTGGGTCGGGTCGGGTCTAGGTGATGGGGCATGGATAATTTTTGTTAAATGGGTAATTTGGGCTGATTTGAGATTTTCCATCCATTCAAAAAGCATATTTGTGTCTTTGTTTATGAGAGGATATTCGACTACTTTGGCTAACGGAGGGTATATTTAACCAATAAACTAAAGTAGAGGGGTATATTTGACCCTTTTCCATAGAGTTTTTAGTGGGCGCTTGGACATGCGGTTTGAAACCATGGTTTGAAATCATGAGATGAAACTAGCGTTTGGACTTGCATTTCATATCATGGTTTCAAACCATGGTTTGAAACCCGAAATCATCCAAAAAGGCATGATTTGGGGTTTCAAACCATGGTTTCAAAAATTTTAAATATAAAATTTGACCCATAAGTTTATATTTTGTAAAAAGAGACCCATAAGTTGGTATATATTTTTAACAATTACTCCTACCAACCATTTACCAACCTCATTAACATCCACCAACCTTTATTTATGTCTACCAACCTTTATTTTATGTCTACCTTTATTTATGTTTACCAACCTCGTTACTATTCATGTTAAATTTTCGTTTTTATTGAACTAAAGTTTGATCAATTGATGTTGTATTTTTCAGAAAGGCCTTTTATTAGGGTATTAATTTTGTTATGAACTATGACTTGCTCATTTGGTAAAATTATATAAGAATTGAGAATGTTTTGATAGTTTTCACAAGTTGTGGGGTTTTTATGTTTATAAGAGAAGATACAACTTAAGATATCCAAATTGCATGTCCAAACATGATTTCAAACCGTGGTCCAAACGGCTCCTTAGTAAACATCATTAAGTTATCTAAAAGATATCTACAAGTAAGCTATCTTAAAGTGTGACTTGAAATTTGAAAAATAAGATATATTACCTGCTTCAACAATTAAAACAATAATCTAATGTATAAAATTTGTTTTACACTAAAAATGCATATCAATTAAACTCAATTTAATACGGTGTGACTTGGTAAATGAGAGAAAAAAGTAAGATAACATGTAAAAATTTCAGGAATAACAAGGAGCGCAAACATATACCCTGTAGTAAATTATGATGTAAGGCAGCAAAATACAGGACGAAGGCTGTTAAAATCTTAGTAATAAGAACTGATCTAAGAAAGTAAGTTGCAGAACTTGTGAGATTGTAATGAACAGTGGTGTAAAGAAACTAACAAGAAAAAAAATACAAATTACAAGAACGTTACACTTGCAGAGTGGATGCAAAAGGTAAGTTATTGGTTCGTTAAAGCTCAGTAACTTCGACCGAAATCCTGTATTTGTGTTAAGAATGCAATTTGAGATTGTTATTCTAGAATTTTGAACCAATAAAAAGTTCAAATCCCTCCCTGATGATCAAGGATTTTATGCTCCTTCACCTCCCCCCCCCCCCCACCACAACAAACACGCACACACCTCAAACCCCTTTATACAAGATTCGAGGGAAATGGCGGAGTTTTGCTCTCTAGTTTACGTGTCAAAGTATACTGATGATGCAAATTAAATTTAAAATTATCGAGGTAACTTGTATCTGACTGCTTAAAGAATATAATAGAGCAACTAGTTGTTTTGTTCTAATTAGTAGGAAGACTCAATTTGGGGTAGGGTTTTTTCTTTGATAAGAAAAGTATTATATTTACTTGACAATTAGCTTCACACTTGATCTTTTTTTTTTTTTTTAAGTTAAAAGAGGAAGTCGTTGTTTAAAATATCAATTAGATCGAAACCATAAATAAAGAAGGAAAAAAATAAGTTATCGTTAAATTTGGCTTTGACAGACACATGACACTGGTGCAACTACTCACAATATGTAGAAGCATTTCCTAACACTAAAGCATTATCAAGGAACTCAAAGTATTACTTTTGGTTTCTATTTGTTATTAACTCCATTAGTATCTCCTACTATCCCATACACCTTACCAAGCTTTCAATTCAATCTCTTTTCTTAAATAATTTCAAATCCCTGAATTTAATTTCAACAGTGGATACAAAATGCAGAGAAAATGATCAAAATAGTCTTAATGTATAGGGTTTCAACTATTTTGGTCTTTAATGTATAGAAAAAGTTGATAGGTTTGGTCCTAAACCTTAAAACTAAGGCAGTATACCAGAGACGGACCCAAAATTTTAAGACAGCGGGGGCACCATTGGTCCTAAACCTTAAAACTAAGGCAATATACCCAGAGGCGGACCCAGAATTTTAAGACAGAGGGGGCACCATTAACTTAACATAAACGCCAACAAATTTTTTAATGACGATTGAGGGATAATACCGTGTCAGACCGGTCACTAATAGCATAGCAGTAGCAAAAAACAAGTATATAGGTCAAATATGATTTTTTAGTAATAAATAAAATTTTACATAGTGAAGCAAATGAAAGAGCAATGGCTAAGGCTGTGCAATATGTGTTAACCGTGCAGGTTCGAATCTGGGCTAGTTCATTTAATGCTTATTGTTTTCCTAAAAATAGACTCAAAAAAATAATTAAAAGTGACATTCGAGTTCGATCCTGGGTGACATGTAAGGGAAGCCGCAGTTGCAACCAACGTGCTCCAAAGACACTTATGTTTGATAGAATTCACAATTAAATATATACTAATTTCTCAAGGTATATACACATATATATATATAATTTTTTTCGAAGCTAACGAGTGCACGTGCACTCCCATCCTTCCATGTGGGTCCGCCTCTGAGTATACCTAAGACCCCCTAAACTTGGCATGTTTTATACAAAAAGCCTTTATACAAAAAGCCTTTAACTTTACTTGATCCTAATTACCTCCTGTATTTGACTTTTTTTTTTTTTTTTTAATAATTGTTACCCCCTCAATAGTATTTGGTCCTATTTACCTCCGCATTTGGCTTTTCTATCATCCAAAGTTATATTAAATGCTTTGACGCGTGAGAGTGTAAAATAATAACCACAACATACCAATCTGTTGTGTAAAAGAAAATCTAACATACTATATTACCATTTACTTTTATATTTAGTCATTCCAACGATTATTTCCTTATCTCCTTCTATATATCTTCTCTATTCCTCCGTTAAAACACAATTACTAATTTTCCCTTCTTTTTCCATTTTCTTTATGAGGGGATAAAGATTATAGAAAACCAAGTACAGGGGAAATTATGGGCAATTATTGTTTGAGGAGTTAACAACTATAGAAAAACCAAGTACAGAGATTATTAGGACCAAGTATAGTTTAATGAAATCTAAATAAAACACCAAGTATAGTTCGAGGCTTTGAATATATGGCTGCATTGTAGGATCTCCTGCAATTCTAGTTACTGCAGAGAAAGGTTCAAAGGCTACCAAAGCCATGTCAGGTTAGCGTAACTGAACTTTTCACATTCATGTTCATGATCAAAACCTTTCAATTTTTTGTATACGTTAAGAATCATTTCTATTAAGGTACACATTAGGAGCATTGGACTTAAGGTGTGTTTCTTTCCTTTCGTGAAATACAATCAATCTGAAATTTAGAAAGAGTTCTATCTCGGACTAAAGGAATGGTGGTGTTCAAAGTGCATCACACATCAATTTATTGGACTTTTAAGAATAAGATTTACATGTTTATACTGCATCAAAAAGTACATTAAACAGTAAATATTATAGTTAAAAAATGTCAAGATTTTTTGAAATGATAGCCTCCCAACTTGTTTGGGATTGAGGCGTAGTTGTTGTTGCAGTCGCTTTCGCTTTGAAGTAGTAGCAGTGTCATTCTTATTGGGATGTAGGAAGTATCAAATCACACATTTGTTGAGATAAATATCATGTTACATGAATATTCATCTAAAAGCAATTTGACTACAAAATTTGGAAATGACAACAGCAATTCCGACAAGGGGATTTGGACAAAGAGAAAGACAAAGGAAAAATCAGGTCACATTTTGCTGATTTCCAAACTTAGGTACTCTGCTCATAAACCAGTTGATCTGTTGGAATACTCTTGAACTAATGATGCAAACAATGATGGCCTTTCAAGCAAGTTAGCTGGTCTCTCAAACTCCTTTGCCCATCCTGTCAAAACCACAACATCATCAAAATCTTGAAAATGGCAAGATCACTCTGCTTGTGACTGTGAAATCTGATAGGTTGTGTAGCAGTGTCAAATCAATCAATCAATAATCTATTCATTAAACTATATTCAGTCCTTTAAAAACTTACCGTCATCTATAACGAGAACGCGGTCACAGTCTATCACGGTTGGTATTCGGTGAGCAATGGTGATAATAGTGCAGGCTGCAAAGTCCTCGCGGATAATCCCCTGGATGACTGCATCGGTTTGAGAATCAACAGAAGCTGTTGCCTCATCCATGAACAGAATCTTACTATTCTTGAGCATCACTCTCCCTAAGCAAAGGAGCTGCCTTTGTCCAACACTCCAGTTGTCTCCACTTTCTACCACTGTGGCATCAAGTTTCTCAGGCTTTGCTGCTACCACATCTTTTAATTGGCACCGTTCAAGACTCTACGGATACAAAAGAAAGTTAAAGAAGAGCCTTATGAGATTGCATATAACTTAAATTTCTAGATGAGATGATATGATTATATGGAAATGGTATCCAAGTACCTTCCAGATTTCGTCATCTGAATACTGTTCTAGCGGATCAATATTGCTTCTAACTGTCCCTTGAAATAAAACTGGTTCCTGAGGAATGATACCGAAGCGTGATCTAAGATCATGAAGTCCTAGCTTGCAAATGTCAACACCATCAATTATGATAGTTCCAGCTGAAGGTTCCACCAGCCTAAAGAAAACTTGTATCAGAGTGGACTTCCCACTTCCAGTTCGGCCAACAATACCAATTTTTTCTCTTCCATTGATTCTAAGAGAGATACCTTTCAGAACGAGCGGTGTATTAGACCTGTATCGAACCTGCACAAAGATACTCGTGTTATTTTGTTTTGAAAGCATTTAGATACTGGAGAGACGCCATGAAGGTGATAAATTGTCCGCAATAATGTCGTATAAACTAATTAAGGTTATATGCAATCTAAAAAGATTCTATTTTGTGACAAGACAAAGAAGCTAGAAAAGTGATAAATGAACTCATAAAATTAGATGGTTATTCTAGTATTACCTTCAAGTTCTTGATCTCAATGTCACCACGATAGGGCCAATCTGAAGATGGAAGACAATTTACTATCCTCCACGAAGCTTCTGATGGTATTCTTATGAACTGCTTTATCCTTTCAACTGAAACCATTCTGTTCTCAACCATACAGCTCATGGATACCATCCAAAAGAGCACACCATTTAGAGGCAGTGCATAGGACAGTGCCAAGCCAACGTACTCTAATTACAGATCAAATGAACTAATCAATTAGCAACAATGAAATTTAGGTCAAAGCACTATAAATTCTCCACAGTTTATCTTAAACTTTTAGTCAAACTGTAATTTCCTTGCTGAAACAGGTTCATGTCATTACCAGCACAACATGGACAGATTAACATAACGTTTACAAGTTAAAACTCTGCCCATATTATTTCATCATTAATGAAAGAAAACAAAAACTATACAGGATAACCATATGTCACCTTGAAATAAGAATTTCACCTGGTGGGATAACAAAGCTTGGCAGCAAGACCATGAAAATGGTGGCAATGCAGATCAAAATACTACCAATAAACTCTAGGCGAAGACCTAGCCATTCATTTGATGCATTGCTGTGGAAATCCATCCGCAGATTAGCATTGACTCTCTCAACATTTCCTTGAAAGAACTTATCTTCCTTCCTGAAGCAGCGTACAGTCATGATGCCTGATATGGTTTCAGAGAAATGATGGAGGATTGGAGCTTTGGTGATTGAACCAAGTCTGGTTAATTCGCGAGAGGATGCAATGTAGTATCTCTGTATGCCAGATGAAAAAAGGGAAAGGAAAGTTAATACGTATGCAATAGCAGGAAACAACTGCCTCACCTGCAATTAGATCTGTATGACTTTGTAATTGTTTAAATGAAGAACTATTTGATTTCACAAAAATGTTTTATGTGTTACACCACCGGGAAATCAGAATTTGATGTCTGCTAGGCATTCAGGTACATCATAGATTTTCCAACTATATCTAGCATAAACATATAATGCTATAGCCCTATCGGTGATGCGACATATCCTGGTTGCAGTTAAAAGAAACTAGCTAAGACAATCACTGCAAACTCTGCAAAAATTTTGCTAAGTATAAAATGAACGGTGAAGAACTGAAAAAATAGAGATCAGACGAACTCTCACTGCAGAGGTTGAGGAAGATGGAATGATCGAACAGTAATAGAGACAAATACAGTCAGAAGTTCTCTTACCCGGTACCAGATGTTAAGCCAAACTAGGGGGATTATGAGGAAGATAGTTGGCCAAGCACTCTGGCATGTTATGAACAGCATGCCAGCTACTGTAAAGTACATCATAAGCGCTATACTTAGAAACTGTGGAATCATAAAATCAACATATGACTGATCAGTTGATGCCTGAAAGCCAAAATCATCCATTAGATCAGTGAAGGAAGATACTACAATATCATAAATCAGAATTTGGAGCAGCACTCACTCGACTTAATATTCTTCCTGACGGAGTAGTGTCAAAGAAAGACATTGGAGCGTGCAGTATGCTATCAAGAATTTGATCGAAGAAACGTTGAGCTGTTTTGAGACCCAAAAATGTGACAAGAAAAGATCTGGCAACTACAAAAATGCAACAAATGCCAGCTATGGATGAGTAAACATCTATAAACAGAGAAGGATTGAATATATGGTCCGTTGAAGTCTCATATGCGAGCCAATAGTCACTCAACATAGTGGACCCTTGCCAAATTATAGAAATGATTACTACAGCTGCTACTCCCCACCATCCAAAAGCCTCAGTGCAGTACTGCTTGTAGACATCAAAATTTATATGACCAGTCTCTCTTTCCTCATCATCGATAAGCTTGGAACTACCCTTTGGTTGTTGGTCTATAGAACTGCTTTCACCATTGGCTTCGTCTTGAGATTTCTGGGGCGACTTTGGGGTTAGTTGATGAGGTGTTTGTGGGAGATTCTCACCAGAAGCACCAGTACTATTTTCCACAAGCTCCATGGAGTTCCCATGTGCAGCAACAAGATCACCAAAATCTGATCCCAATTCTAGAAGCTCTTCATATTTCCCAGACTGCACAATCTTACCATCTCTCATGACCTGTCAATATAGCAATTAATGGGGTTGGAACTTTTCAGTGACATTTCTGAATTCTTTACGTAACTTCTTTTTCATAAAAATAGAAATGTTATATTTATCTCTTTTTTTTTTTGTGCGTTCGTAAAAGATGCATATGAATAGTAGAAATCATTCATTTGTAGTAATAATAAGTTTGTCTTCGATAAACTGCTTTAATATATTCTTACATAGTATAAATATTTAGAGATGCACGTCTGATGTCATCGATATACTCGATCAAATTGCTAGGTAAGTCAATGTGGTGCTTACCAATATAAGATCTGCATTATGAAATATAGAAATCTTTTGATTGTAACAATAATTTGTCCTCAAGGTAATTACAAATAATTGGGAAGATTTTCAAATGATTCACTAATTTGTTCTTCATTCTCTTACTATATACAGGGAATACTAAAGCCTTCGATATACTTGATCGAGTTGCTACACAAAGTAAGTAGATGTGGTGCTTACCAATATATGATCTGCATTGTGCAGGAAGTCAACTTGGTGAGTGACAAGAACCACGGTCTTATCCTTCAAAGCACCCCTTACACATTCCTGCAAAGACTTATATCAGTTATGGTACCATACTTTTCCTTATTCAAATATTTTACTGGAGTAATAATGTAAGAGAAACAACTTCTTGCTGCTACAACTATTTTCCTATTTTTTTCTCGGATAAATGACTATACCCTCCTCAAACTGTAGCACGAGAAGATTCTTGTAGCCAAAATGAAAGAGGATAAAGGAAACGAGGAAAGAAAAACATAATAGAGTTTCTTAGAAGAAGTGATATATCACACAGAGTGACCTTAAATATTTCTGATCCAGTTTGAGCATCAACAGCGCTAAATATATCATCAAGAAGATAGATGTCGCAGTCCTGATATACTGCTCTTGCAAGTTGTATCCTCTGCTTCTGACCTCCGCTGAGGTTGATTCCTCGTTCTCCTATCTCAGTTTGGTCTCCATGTTCCAGAATTTTCAAGTCTTTCTCCAAGGAACAAACCTGTAGTACATCTTTGTATCTTTTACTGTTCATTGGTGAACCAAACAAGATGTTTTCTTGGATACTAGCGTTCTGTATCCATGAGGTTTGGGCAACATAAGCAGTACTTCCACAGACTCTGACCTGTAATGGAAGGACAAGTGTAAGAAACTGCAATAGTCTAGAAGTAACAATTCAGAGCTGGGAATTCTTTGAATAGATGGAGACATATAAAGAAAGTTTACAGTGAAGAAATTGATGTATTAAACAAAACTGAAGAGAAAAAGCAATTATACCTCTCCCGATAACTTATGAAGTTCACCAAGAATTGAAGCTAGTAAAGTAGACTTCCCTGACCCAACCATTCCAACAATTGCAGCAAGTTCCCCCTTTCGAATTTCAATATTTATGTCTTTCAGAACAATTTGATCACCATCATCCTCCCATGAAAAAATCCCATCTTTAACCTCCACAGCAATCCTACCACTATAACCTTCTTCTCTTTCGCCAACTGTATGATCCAATTCACTGCTTGTCAGATATCCGTCTAACCTACCTAGTGATACCATGGCTTGTGAAAGTGACATAAGGGACTGCGGGAAGTTTCTTATAGGATCCCGTATAATTCTGAGAACTGTTGTTGCTGTGAATACTGTGCCAGCATCTAGAGGGACTTTGCAAATGATTGCAGCTCCAAATGTAAGAGCTGCTAAGACCGGTGGCAAACTCAACAGGACTGACAAGTTCCAAGAAAGCACGTGCATGAACTTGCTAAGCCAGCTGAATTCCTCATTACGTAAGGATTGAATTTTTTCTTTGAAGTGTTCTTCCCATGCCTGAAACTTGATGACACGCATGTTGCCTAACAGTTCATTTATAGCCTTCATCCTTAAATCACGCTTCATCATCAATTGGAATTGGAACTGATTGTTCTTCCGTGTCATTGACACTGTAAGTATCACAACTCCAATGATTAAAACAAATGCAGCCAACACAGAAACACCCATGTAATAGTACAAGAGGAGTAATGAAGCTCCAACTTGTAATGGCATCATCCATAATGAATGCAGCTGTAGCATCATGTCAGAAAGCTGTTGGGAATCAACAGCCATGTAATTCACTATTTGTCCTACACCATGAGTCTGTCTGGAGGAACAAGTTAATCTGAGCCCTTTCTTGTACAAAGTAGTGATAAGGGATGACCGAATCTTCATACCGAGTATCCCAGATTGGAAATTAAAGTGATGTGAACTAAGAGCTTCGGTTTCTTTTGAAACAAACAGAATCAAGACTAGATAATAGCCCTCATAGGGGTTTGTTCTATCCCCAGAAGCAAAACTGATGAAACTTTGGATTAGAACTGGACCGACATACATAACAGACAACTGCACTATTGCAAGGGAACTAATTATAACTACGTCTTTCCAGAAACATTGGATTAGTGTCATTAGTACAGGATACTTCACATTTTCACCTGACTTAGGCCAATTCTTTTCAAAAAACTCCGCCATTCTTTCAGCTCGAAAATCAGGCGGGAGCGAAGGCACTTCATCCGACTTTAAAGGGGATTGGTATCCTTTACTAAGCAATGGATTCATCCAATTCCAAACTGCTCTGGAGAATAGTGAAGCTGTGCCATATCCACTCACATTAGGATCCATCAGAATCAGCTCATCCGTATCTAGCCTAGAGTTTCCAGCAACTTCATGTTGGCCAGTACTACAAATTCCTGTTGATCCTCTTATGGCAACAATGAGAAGATAGACATACAAGGGAAGGCTAACCAAGACAACTATATCATCCATTCTCATACTCAAATCCACAATGTATCCAGTAAAGAATAGATGAATAATTGCAGTAATCGCAAAGAGTAGCACGATAACATAGCTCATCGCCCAGTAGACTCGAAGTGTTATGGGATGCGAAACAGCAGCAAATCTCTTCTGATGTACAATTAGAACAAAAATGGCATGATATGTTACAGCATGAATTAGTCTGGAAAAAGCCTCTGCCATTTCCCATCTTGATTGAACACCCTGACTGAAGGCTAATATGCAAAGAACACTATAAGTTATTGCTAAAAGAGCTGTCACAACTAAAGATCCATAGAACCAAAAGGTGACCCTAAATTGAGGCCTTTCATCTCCTAGGAGAGGTTGATTAAGGGAAGAGGTGGAACTTCCATT
>NC_081348.1:13960637-14007388 GCF_029784015.1 Lycium ferocissimum
AAAATACTACCAATAAACTCTAGGCGAAGACCTAGCCATTCATTTGATGCATTGCTGTGGAAATCCATCCTTAGATTAGCATTGACTCTCTCAACATTTCCTTGAAAGAACTTATCTTCCTTCCTGAAACAGCGTACAGTCATGATGCCTGATATGGTTTCAGAGAAGTGATGAAGGATTGGAGCTTTGGTGATTGAACCAAGTCTGGTTAATTCGCGTGAGGATGCAATGTAGTATCTCTGTGTGTCAGATGAAAAATGAAAATGGAAATTAATACTGTTTGTAATAGTAGGAAATGACTCCCCTAACTGCAATTAGGTCTAATGACCTTGATATTCTTTAAATGATGAAACAGTTTAATTTCATTAGAATGTTTCATGTGTTATGTAGGATTGGCCTTCCAGTGATTATTGTAGCTTGACGTACTGGTGTAATCTTTTAGCTGTGGACTATATCATGTGCATTTCAACTACATCTAGCACAAAGATATAATGCTATAGGTGATGCAGCATATCCTGGTGGCAGTTAAAAGAAACTAGCTAAGACATTCAATGCAAACTATGTGCAAAATTCTGCTAGTACAAATTTAAAGTATAGATTGAACCGTGAAGAATCGCAGAAATAGAGACTAGATTAACTCTCATGGGAGAGACTGAGGATGATGGATTGATCTGATTGCAATAGAGACAATGACTACCCAATCAGAAGCTCTCTTACCCGGTACCAGATGTTAAGCCAAACTAGGGGGATTATGAGGAAGATAGTTGGCCAAGCACTCTGGCATGTTATGAACAGCATGCCAAATAATGCAAAGTACATCAGAAGCACTATACTTAGAAACAGTGGAATCAGAAAATCAACATATGCCTGATCAGTTGATGCCTGAAAAACAAATACCATCCATTAGATCAGTGAAGGAAGATTCTATACTTGTAATGAATCAGAATCTGGTGAAGGAAGATACTATACTCGACTTAATATTCTTCCTGATGGAGTTGTGTCAAAGAATGACATTGGAGCATGCAGTATGCTATCAAGAATTTGATCGAAGAAACGTTGAGCTGTTTTGAGACCCACAAACGCGACAAGAAATGATCTGACAACCACACAAATGCAACAAAAGCCAGCTATAAACGAGTAAACCTCTATGAAGAGAGAAGGATTGAATATATGGTCCTTTGAAGTCTCATATGCCAGCCAATAGTCACTCAACATAGAGGACCCTTGCCAAAATACAGAAATGATTACTACAGCTGCTACTCCCCACCATCCAAATGCCTCAGTGAAGTACTGCTTGTAGACATCAAAACTGACATGACCGGTCTCTCTTTCCTCATCTTCAATAAGCTTGGAACTACCCTTTGGTTTTTGGTCTAAAGAACTGCTTTCACCATTGGCTTCCTCTTGAGATTTCTGGGGTGACTTCGGCATTAGTTGATGAGGTGATCTTGGTGTTTGTGGGAGATTCTCACCAGAAGCACTAGGGCTATTTTCCACGAGATCCATTGAGTTCTCATGTGCAGCGACAAGATCACCAAAATCCAGACCCAATTCGACAAGCTCATCATATTTCCCAGACTGCACGATCTTACCATCTCTCATGACCTATTGATACAGAAAATAATGCAACTTCTTCGTTAGAAAAATAGAAATTACTACTTATCATCTTTTGTAATAGAAATCTTCAAATTTTAGTAGTAATAATTTGTCCTCAAGATTATTACATATAATTGAGAAGTTCTTCAAACAATCACTAATTTGTCTTTCATTTTCTTACTTTATTAAGGGAGTACTTGATCGAATTGCTATGCAAAGTAAGTAAATGTGGTGCTTACCAGAATATGATCTGCATTGTGCAGGAAGTCAACTTGGTGAGTGACAAGAACAATAGTCTTATCCTTCAAAGCTCCCCTTACACATTCCTGCACAGACTGATATCAGTTACATAGCATAGTTTTTCCTCATTCATAGATTTTATTTTAGTAACTATGCAAGAGAAATAATTTTCCTATTCTTTTTTCTCAGATACATGACTAACCCTCAAAAGCTGTAGCACGGGCAGATTTCTTGTAGCAACTTATGCAGAAAAAAAGCGTTAGAATAAATGATATATCAATTGGAGTGACCTTAAATATTTCTGATCCAGTTTGAGCATCAACAGCGCTAAATATATCATCAAGAAGATAGATGTCGCAGTCCTGATATACTGCTCTTGCAAGTTGTATCCTCTGCTTCTGACCTCCACTAAGGTTGATTCCTCGTTCTCCTATCTCAGTTTGGTCTCCATGTTCCAGAATTTCCAAGTCTTTCTCCAAGGAACAAACCCGTAGTACATCTTTGTATCTTTTGTTGTTCATTGGTGAACCAAACAAGATGTTTTCTTGGATTGTAGCGTTCTGTATCCATGAGGTTTGGGCAACATAAGCAGTGCTTCCACAGACTCTGACCTGTATGGAAGGACAAGTGTAAGAAACTACAATAGACTACCCAGTCTTAACATGCCCAAACTCACTTGTTTGCTTGCTGCAGAATCACTGTGAAGTTACCAGTGCAAAAGAGAGAAATAAACAAAATGGGAGTTGCTTGAAAGAATTACAAAAGCACAACCAAATTCTAACAGATCACCAATATTCAACATGTTAAGTAGCAAATAGGTGATTTTACCTCTCCCGATAACTTATGAAGTTCACCAAGAATTGATGCCAACAAAGAAGACTTTCCTGATCCAACCATTCCCACAATTGCAGCAAGCTCTCCCTTTCGAATTTCAACATTTATGTCTTTTAGAACAATTTGATCACCATCATCTTCCCATGAAAAAGTCCCATCTTTCACCTCCACTGCAATCCTACCACTACAGCCTACTTCTCTTTCGACAACTTTATGATCCAATTCACGGCTAGTCATATATCCATCTAACCTACCTAGAGATACCATGGCTTGTGAAACTGACATAAGGGACTGGGGAAAGGTTCTGATAGGATCCTCTAAAATTCTGAAAACTGTTGTTGCTGTGAATACTGTGGCAGCATCTAAAGGTATTTTGCAAAGGATTGCAACTCCAAATGTACAAGCTGCTATGACCTGTGACATACTCCACAGCACTGACAAGTTGCAAGAAAGTAAGTACATGAACTTACTAAGCCAATTGAATTCCTCATTACGTAAAGATTGAATTTTTTCTTTGAAGTGTTCTTCCCATGCCTGAAACTTGATGACACGCATGTTGCCTAACAGTTCATTTATAGCCTTCATCCTTGAATCGCGCTTCATCATCAATTGGAATTGGAACTCATTGTTTTTGCGCGTCATCAACAGTGTACTGATCATAGTTCCAACGATTAAAACAAATGCAGCGAACATAGAAACACCCATGTAATAGTACAAGAGAAGTAATGAAGCTCCAACTTGCAATGGCATCATCCAGAGAGAATGAAGCTGTAGCATCATGTCAGAAAGCTGTTGGGAATCAACAGCCATGTAATTCACTATCTGTCCTACACCATGAGCCTGTCTGGACGAACAAGTTAATCTGAGACCTTTCTTGTATAAAGTAGTGATAAGGGATGACCGAATCTTCATTCCAAGAATCTCAGATTGAAAACTGAAGTGATGTGAAGTAAGAACTTCAATTACTTTGGAAACCAATAGAATCAAGACTAGATAATAGCCCTCAGAAGGGTTTGTTCTATCCCCAGAAGTAAAACTAATGAAACTTTGGATTAGAACTGGACCAACATACATAACAGCCAACTGTACTATTGCAAGGAAACTAATTATAACAATGTCTCTCCAGAAACATCGGATTAATGTCATTAGTACAGGATACTTCACATTTTCATCTGGCTTAGGCCAATTCTTTCCGAAAAACTCTGCCATTCTTTCAGCTCGAAAATCAGGTGGGAGCGAAGGTACTTCATCTAACTTTAAAGGGGATTGATATCCTTTACTAAGCAATGGATTCATCCAGTTCCACACTGCTCTAGAGAATAGCGAAGCTGTGCCATATCCACTCACATTAGAATCTATCAAAATCAGCTCAGCTGCTTCATGTCGGCTAGTAGGAAAAATTCCAGATGATCCTCTTATGGCAAGAATGAGAAGATACAAATACAAAGGAAAGCTAACCAAGATAACTATATCATCCATTCTCATACTCACATCCACATTGTATCCAGTAAAGAATAGACGAATAATTGCAGTAATCGCAAAGAGTAGCACGATAACATAGCTCATCGCCCAGTAGACTCGAAGTGTTATGGGATGCGAAACAGCAGCAAATCTCTTCTGGTGTACAATTAGAACAAAAATAGCAAGATAAGTTACAGCATGAATTAGTCTGAAAAAAGCCTCTGCCATTTCCCATCTTGATTGAACACCCTGACTGAAGGCTAATATGCAAAGAACACTATAAGTTATGGCTAAAAGAGCTGTCACAACTAAAGAACCATAGAACCAAAAGGTGATCCTAAATTGAGGCCTTTCATCTCCTAGGAGAGGTTTATCAAGGGAAGAGGTGGAACTTCCATTCTTTAGAAATCTTGAACTTAGCTTTTTAACTGCTAGTATTAGTAGGATCAACAAGAAAAGCAGGTCAACTGATGATAACACAATCCTCTGAGGACATGGTGAAAGGAAAATGAATTTAAGCCATCTTATTGCTACTAAGACAAAAGAAGGATCATCTGAGGATTGGATGGAAGAAACTGAACAATCAAGAGATGTGAGCCATGAATCAGCTGCCATGACTACAACTAATCTCCTGCAAAAGGAAGAGGCAAGAATGTCAAGAAAACCAAGAAACCAAGAAAACTTATACAAACTATGTAACAGAACAAGATAGCTAATTTCTCATTCAGACATGAACTTGGCATGAAGAGAGACAAGTTACCCTTTTTCATGAAAGTTATACTAAAACAATTCGGTTTGGCTTCTTCATATTTATATTATATCATTATTTGTGTTCATTAACAGCGAGATCGGATTTTGTAGTCTCTCACAAATGTTATTTTAGTTATATGACTTCTTTTTTATTAAAAATAAGTATTTTCTTTGTCCCATTTTAAGTGTGTTAGTTTGATTTGGCATAAAATTTAAAAAAAAAAGATTATTGAATCTTGTGGTTTTAAATTAAATATGTGTAAAGTAGCAAAAAGTATTTTGAGTCTCATGGTTTTAAACTTGTCATGTAGAAGATTTGAATTGTTAACTTACTAAATATAGAAAGAGATACTCTTTTTGGAACAGACCAAAAAGAAAAGTAAGTCATTTAAATTGGGACAGAGGGAGTAGTTAATATAGTAAAAGCGGATTACTTTTGACTCGACTAACTTATATAAAATATTAAAATGTAAATGTATAATATCACATATTTGAATCTTTTAATTTTAAATTCCAAATTCACCTCTGTAATCATACTTTATACTTTAGTAAAGGTATTTCTTAACTTGTTTTTTCATATTTGCCTCTATTAAGTGTTATATGATCAAAGAGCCTATTTATTTAGGGGTAGTTTAGTCAAATTACCTATTTTTGCAGAAGTTAGTAGTGTTTTTTGAAGTGGTGAACTTAAATGGGAAGCAAAACTTTTTCTTTTTTTTATACCGAGGAGTATTAAAATGTAAATGTATAATATCACATATCTGAATCTTCTAATTTTAAATTTAAAAACTGGTTGAGTAATCATACTTTTTAAACTTTGGAAGATTAAGTATTTCTTATGACTAAGCAAAGAAATAATTGTAGAATGGACAAACCAAGGTAGACTACAGATTAGAGATTTTGAAAAGTTTTAGCGTATCACATGATGTGGGAGTAGCCTCTATTAGGGAGTGTTTTACTCCCACTGTCGAACTTCCCGACACGAATCACCGAACACCGGATATGGAAAACCCAAAAATAAAAGTACATCTCATGGCATCACAAAGTTTTGGCTTTAGAAACTGGTTGAGAAATAGCATCTTTTTAGTGTTGGAAGATTCAGGGCCTAGTACTGCTAAAAGCAAAGAAACAATTGTATAGAAACAGACAAACCAAGGTAGACTACAGAATCGAAGAAGACGTTTGTTATACTACTTTACTAAAAGTCACCATAAATTTAGGGAGCATTAATTAGTCTGCAGTGGTACCACTGATGTAAATACTATTTTAAGTGCATTGGAAAGAGATTATAGTATATGATTATATAATAAAATGGATATTTTCAGATTCTTTGCAATATTATTTTTAGGGTACCTTTATTTTAATAAGGGGATCAAACAGATCTATGAGCTATGTTGACAGAAGAAAAGGTTAATATAGGAGGTTGGCAAATGGCAAGTAGGGACAATAAAAATGTCGTTTAAGACAAACATGTCATACAACTGTACCAAGCAATACCTTTTCCACTATTTTAACCAACTCCCGAAGAATAATATTACTTCTTTTCATTATTTCATTCATTGTAATATAAAAAATGGTTTGGTAAGAAAATGTACAAGATGTCGGATCAAAGTTAAAATTATATGAAATACTATTACTAAACAATAATATTTTATGCTATATATACATAAAAAATAACCCTTTAAATTATGAGCTGGTTTAACTTAGCTGATTTATATGTAGTACTAATAATAAATTTTATGGACTTTAAATGTATGCAACTTTGAATTGAATATATTTAAAAAAAAAAAAATGTGAGCACAAGAAATTTTAAGTGTCGAATGGCATGTGTTTTCCTAATATAAGTCGTAGGAGTATTAAATCCATGGACCTTGTCAATGTTGTAGGAGTATTAAATCCATGGTCCTTGTCACACTTCCCAAGTATTCTGGATTAAAACGCAATAATTTTGATACTATTATGGTCTGCTGAAAATTTAAGTCTGACTGATGAGTAAAGAGACTGAATCCAAAAGCAGCAGTCTTTTAAGACTACAAGATACTAGTCGTAATATTCCTGTAATTTAAATAGAGTTCTTAAAATAATCCCTCATAGATTTGGGTTAAGTCGCTAAAATCAAAGTCTCACGTGATTTAATTCCATTGAACGAAGATAGAAATATATATGCTACTCTCTCCGTTCACTTTTACTTATTCATTATTTCTAAAGTAAATTTTCATTTTTACTTATCATTTTTCACATATCAAAATAAGCCAATTTTTTTTTCTGTTTTATCCTTAACATTAATTACTCATTCCAAATCATTTTTCAAAATCAATACCATTATATAGCAATTAATATGAGCATCATGGTAAAATACACACTTTATTTATTATTTAAATTGTGAAAAATGGAAATTTAAATAAGATAAAAAGTGTAGAGAAGCATTTTAACAATAATATACTGTGTGTTTCCGTTGGTAACATATTGTAATATGTCCTTTTAGGTCTCAGCACACTCTGATCTACTACGTAATAACCTTAATTATAACAATATTTTTCTAAATTATTCTTTTTTCCTCTAATGCGGGATGCTTTCTGCATCGAATTGTCATTTATTAAATTCTTTTGCTCTCTTAAATGTCTCACTTAATTAATATTTCACAGATTATAAAGGTAAAAAGTGAATTTCAAAAATAATAAATGATACTTCTTACTCCGTCCAGATCAAAATCAAAAAAAGAGTTCACTTAACATTTTTTTTTTGGATCAAAAAAAGAGTTCACTTAGAAAATCAAGAAAGAATTAACCTTATTTTTCCATATTTTCCCCTATTAAGTGTTATATGATCAAATCCCAATGCCTATTTAATTAGGGATAATTTAGTCAAATTACTTATTTTTATCTAAGAGTTAGTATTTCTTAAGGTAAAAAGTGAATTTCAAAAACAATAAATGACTTTATTTTTTAAATCGGAGAGAGTATTTTTTAAACCATAAAATTTTTTAGCATGATTTGGGATTTAACAAAATACTTATATTATTTAAAATAAGGCTCCAGATGATATACAATGTAATTTAGAGTGTGCAAATTAAGAATCATCCCATAATAAATGGTTAACCTACTTAACGTGCATGAATATCTGACCCAAACAAAAGAAAATCAAGCTCATCACAAATGCATTGCTACCATGCTTTATCACGGATGCACCATAAGTACGTGCAGTGGCGTCTGGAATGTTGTTCACCATATATAGCGACGGTGCCCCTGAGCCTGTGTAACTATGTTGACACACAAAAGATCTTTACAATACTAATGAACTCTTTATGCTATCTGAAATTAACTCACTGATCTAACTAATCTAGATTGCATCTTATAAAGCTCATAAAAAAGAAAAATGCTTCTCATAAGGAGTTTTTTCATTTTTAAGGCTCCAATCCTATATCATCCCTCCTGCACCATATTACTTGTTTCATTTTTCTCTTTACATGCCTCTTAAGTAATCATAAATAAAAGTGTATTTTTACTACATTACTCTTATTTTTTTATAATAAATTATATTCTAATCAATATTGGTTACTTTTAAAAAATAATTAATGTTAAGGATAAAATAGAAAAAAAAAATTAATTATATCTTAATTTGGAAATTGACAAATATTTAGGACTTATATTTTCAATAATGTGGATAACTAATATTGGGCTGAAGGAATACTTAATTTAAGGTGAAACGATCTCCTTTGACCTACTACACTCTTTAATGGTTACATTACTATGTATGTAAAATAAATAAAAAACCTAAGAAAGCAACCTTCAAGATATCGAAAGCAAGTCAAATTGAAGGCTAAAGTTTACGTTCTTTTTCATGTAATTATGATTTTTAATAAATACAAGTTAGCAGTTATGCCTAACTTCTTCCTCCTATGGATGGAACCTTACCAAAAAAAAAAAAAAAAATCTAGCCAAATTTGGCACAAAAAGTCAAAGACACATCGGCCAGCCAAGAGCTCGCGTTTCGATCACAACAAAACACGCAAATCGGTTGTAACGATAATTTTAAATTGAATACTTCGACATTCCCAAAGTAGAGTTTCATTCTTAGCTCTACGGCGAACTAATATTAAAATTATTATTAAAATTTTTAATGCAATTCATAAATAGCAGATTAATCTACCTAGAAACATTACTTAATCTACCTAGAAACATTACTACTACGTACTATTCTGCTAATTAATGCCAGGTCTCTTGCTTAGATCAGTACAAATCGATATAAGTGATAAGTACAAACTAAATGCTTCACAATTCACAACAGTACCAGAGTCGGTTCCATTCTATCTAGTTCTATGGTTTGTTACGTGGTTCATATTTCCTGTCTTTTATATTAAGTTTTATATATTTTTTAAAAGGAATATTTTAATTATACGAATATTTCATAAACTACTTTTTATCTCTATCTTAATTAATATTCAATTAATTGGAGTAGCAAGGATGAATTTGAAGAGAAAAAATAATTGTACGTATTTTTTATTTTACGAGTCAACTATTTTTTCAAATTCTTTTTTCCAAAATAAGTAACATTTGGGATGGGAGGGAGTAATATTAAATTTTAAAATTGTAATGTAATTCACAAAATAACAGAAAATATGCTCTTTCATTAGTGTCTACTAGAAATGTTCTACTCCTATTTTTTTAAAACAGTTGGGTCATATGTTTTTTTGCCTATATATCACATAAAATAAATAGAAATATCCGAAATAATAATGATATAATAGCTGATACTGTTTCGACCAATATAGTATTGATTTCTTTTGCTTTTCTGATGTTTACTGAATTGATTTGTATAGAGAGGTTAATAAAATCTACTTGAGGTAAAATATAACAATAATCATTATAACTTTTCGAAAATTCAACTGCCAAATCTTTTCTAAAACGCAAGAATGTCTATGATTTGAGTGTCAAGCTGGGTTATGAATTACGTTAACAACAAACACTAAATTTGGACGACAAATTATACATTTAGGTGAAAATTACACTGACTCTGAAAAGCTATCAATGTTACTTTTTTAATAAATAAAATAATCATTTTGGATGCTAAGTATAAGTTACTAATTTCAATTTTTGAAATGTTTGAAAGATTCTCAAAAATAATAAGATGCTTGGGAATAAGATGGACCAAGACAAGAAAAGAACTCTAGCAAAACTATAGTTGTTTATAAATATAATGATCATTTCTAAAAAAAAAAAAAACGGTTTTGCTTGATGTTATATTGTTATTGAGGATTGATAGCAAGACGTTGCAAGATAGAAAGTATTAGAAAATTATACAAAAACTTTGATTCCTGTACACTGAGAAATTATATTAACTTCTTGTTTCTTATTAGTATATAAATTATACTCCATTCTTTGGATATATGGCTAAAACTGTTATAAAGTATTTTCTATGAATCGTCACATATACAATATAATTTGAACGCAATACTAAGTTATAAACCATTTTTCTATATCTAAAAATACATTTTATGTGATTCCATTGAAAATTATTTTATCACAATTTGTAATAATCATATTTCTAAATTCTAACCCACATTAAATTAGAAGATCGACAATCTTCAAGCAACATTTTGAAGTGTTTTTTAAGAAAGTTTTTACAACACAAAAAAACATGCTGAATAATCGTAGTAGCCTTTTTGGAATTTTGTGAATATTCCCAAGTTTTGAAAAACAATTGTACACTAAAAATGTTAATTTAGGGATCTCAAGTACTTTTCACCGATAAATTGACCATGTGACTGAACCTTCCTCTCCAGTCTCCATGCACAATATATTACAGTATCTGACAGAACCAACTAGGGTTGTTCGTGGGTTCTATCTTATTTTAATTTGGGGATATAAACATTTGCAGTAGTCAGTGGAGGTCGATTTAGAATTTTAATCATTGAATTCAACTTTTAAGAATTTTAGTTTTGAATTTATTGTATTTTTAAAATTATTATGAATTAACATTTATTATTAAAAAATCGTGTAAGTTTTCACCTTAATAATCTATACTCCGTTTAAAAAATACTGAACCCAAATGAATCGGTGCCGAAACGCTGGATTTGGCCCTTATAATTATGAGAGTTGAGACCTTATTTATAGTATTAATTAGAGGCCTATAAGCGTACCAATAAACAAATCTAATCATTCATTCAGATATTTGGTTCACGGACTGAATTAAAAGTTAAAACTTTGTGAATTTCTTCTTAACTACTATATTGTAGGGTCACTGCCTAAAAATAAAAAATGAAAAAAAGCCTTACCACACATGCATGAACCTGCAATAATGCAAAATGGGACCATGAGAAGAAATTGCTATATGTATCCATCACATGCTTCTCTTCTCTGTCTTCCATATCAAAATTGTAATCATTACGTTCTTTGTTGTATTTTTGTGTCTTGAAAGTGAAAAGGACCACGAGCTAATAATTCTTGTTATTGGTCATACACAGTTTCATATTCAGAAAGTCGGTAGTACTACTACTCCACTTCAAATAATGACGGGGACCAATTAAGTTGAGTATGAATAGGGTGGATTGAGTGCTAGATTACAAGAGAACATTTCATCGAACACATAAGCTTACATGTGTTTACTAAAATTTCTTTCTTCAAACCACCCAAATTACAATACGAAATCTACACAATAATGAAGGCCAATATAAATCAAACATGCCTAGAGAATTCAACTTTACTCATTTTATCTCAGAAGCATGGCTAAAATCCTTTCATCTTGATAGGGAGTACCAAATTCTTTCTAAGACAAAGGTTACATTCAGTTATTTAAAAATATATCAAAAGATCAACACAACTTGATTATTTTTACTTGCATAAGTAATTCAACTTTATCAATAAAATCAGCCGACATCCGATTTTAGAATTTTTTCTTATAAAATCACTCCATTAAAAAAAAAACTGACATGACAAAATAAATTAATATTTTATGTATAGACATGGACCCCACAAATAAACCAAAATTAAAGAAATTCATATCTTACCCCGAATTCACCCACCTACAAATCAAAATGGGTCTTCATCTAAAATGCTGAAATTTGCAGCTCTCGAATTCTCTTAAAACTGTTTAATTATAATAGTTCTAACTGTTTAATTATAATAGTTCTTACATTTCATCACAATTTACAATTGCTCGAAAGGTGGTGACATAGGTTCCTAGAGCTCTAACTGCAAAGCACAAGGACAAAATTAACTCATTAATTTTTTTACCCTCAAGGTAAGTATTAAGAATGTCAAGACTCCTAGCATAACAAATCAAGCAATGATAAAACTGAAATATGTAAGAGAGAGAGAGAGACTCCAATTAAATCTACCCTTTTAATTATGTGTGCTTCATTAAAACTTTCCAAAGCGTTCAACTTGATTTTAAGCTAAGCAGAAAATATACCAAAAGACAAGTCAATCAAGAAAATCAGGAATTTCAAATTGGATATACAGGAAAAACAATACGTTTTATACTTATAAGGGGTGAAAAGAAGGAAAGAAACGTTTACAACATTAATTCGAGCTTTTTTCAAATACCAAATCAATTTACAAGGATCGGAGTTTTTAAATCTACAAACAAAACCAACTCAATAAAAGACGGGGTTTTTAACTTCGGGTTTTCAGGTTTTTTTGGATAAAGTCTTTGTACAAAATATATAACTTGTCTTGATATATTTCATTAAATAAAAGAAGATGTTATCTAATTGTGCTCAGATCAAAATAACACAAAATATGGTATAATGTATTTACATCGTTAACAAAATATTTAACAAAAAAGTTAAGCCACAATGAAAATGATCAAAATCTATAGGTGCTAAGTCATGCTAAAATAAGTACAGTTAATATGTATTAATTATATGACTAAATATTATTAAGGAAAAGCTAAATTAAATTATCTATTTTCACTGTCTAAACCAATGCGAAATTAAGAATCGATATTCAATAGAGAAAACTACACAAACTACCCATAAGCACTTTTGGGAGAAAATAAGTATTTTTTGGAGTAGCGCACATGCATGAACCTGCAACAATGCCAAAATTTAAAAAAGTATGTACATTTTTCATAAAGCGCTTTTCAAAATTTAAAAATACATTTTTTGTTTTTGAAAAGAACGAGCTAAAACGTTATTGGTCATACAGTTTCATATTCAAAATGTTTTAAATTAATGACGGGGACCAAACAGTTGAGTATGAATAGGGTCGTGGATTACAAGAAAACATTTCATCGAAAAAAATACTGTTTTAAAAATTTCTTTCTTCAAAAAAATTACAATACGAAATTTTAAAACATGCCAATATAAATCAAACATGCCTAGAGAATTCAACTTTACTCATTTTAACTTACACGAATGCCTATTTGGCACTAAATTATTACCCTAATAAAAATATATCAAAAGATCACGCACGGTATTGAAAATAATTCAACCGTTTCCTCTTATATGATAATCATGAGCTTTGTCTTTATCTATTACGAAACTAGGCAGATTCGATATTAATGATGTAAGGATTGAAGCCACAATGAGTAATTTACTATATGTCTTTATCCTTTCTTTTACTCCTATTGTTTTTCTATTATTTTGTCTTTTGTCTTTGTTTTTCTCCCTTTCAAAGATAAGAATAGTAGCTAATTATTTTTAGATTAATAAAAATATAGAAAAACTAAATAACTATACTACAACAAGAAGTAATTAAGAAAAATACTAAAGACACTAATTTATTTATCAAAATATTAATTAATAGAAAATATATTTTTATGAAAGTAATTCTTTTACAAATAAAAAAACTTATATTTAAATATGACCCTACTTTTTTTAGTTTTTCTTAAAACTAAATTGCAAAAAATGATATAATAACTAAAATATTAAATTTAAATTATAAAACCAATCATTTTTGTGTGATGTTTATTTTTTTATTTTTCAAATAAGAGGCTTAAGTATTGCTAATATATGAATGATCTTTTCTATCTCCGTTCGTCCTTTTCCATATATTTATTAATTCACGTTTTTTATTTTCCAAAATTTATGTAGTAGAGATTTTAGTTGATCAATGCATTTTTTTTTTTTAATTTAATAGAAATAATTGCTCATAAATTTTTATTTGAATGATTTTATCATGTTTTGCAAAAAAGATTCTGCAAGAACAAATCTAATTAATTTTGGGCACACTGTTTTTCGATCCCTAATCAGATTTTCCGGAAGTGCTTACAAATTTGGATTCCCTGCCCAATTACTACACTGCAAAATAATGATGTTTGAATGTGTGATTTTTAAATCTCTTAGCTAAGATTTGCAAGTTATAGGTTCTCCTATATATACAGTAGTATTATTTAAAATTAATTTGGTATTCTTTAAAAAACAGATATTCGCACAATCATTTCAAAATTATTGAATATTTTTTGTAAAATCCAGATGGAGTTTTGTACTTAGTAATTAATTTTAGTATATTTCCTAGTATTGATGTTGTACTATCTAATAAAGGAATGCTATAAGGATTGCTGTAGAATAGATTAAAGTATTGGTTTATGCCTGCGGATTAAATAGAGTGAAGGGGGAAAACGTAGGTGGGGGGAAAACTTCCAATTTCACGCCACGTGGCACGAAAAGGCAATTATGCTTTTGAATAGCCTATGGTTGATGATATGGGCAAAGGACAGTTTAGTCAGACCACATAAATTTTATATGTCAGCTAGAGTAGACTTCTTTTTTCAGCCAACCATGTTATTTCGTTTAAGCTGGAATGACCAAATTACCCTCGAAAATCCTAAGCAAGGCATATTTGAATATACTGCCTGCTAACTCCCTGTTATTAAGATAGTAGAATTATTTTTTTGTATTCTTTTATAATTTTTTTGAATGAATGAGCTTGTCCTCTATGATATTCGATCAGTATATGATATATATCATATTAGTATCATAGAGGACTAATGAGTTTCTTTGAAGGAATGAATTAGTCCACCGTAATACCCTATTGTTATATGATATATATACCATGTGAGTATCATAGAGGACTTATTAGAAGTGTTTTTTTTTAAAGAATGAATCAATCTTTAAGATACCCTGTTAGTATATGATATATACCATGTGAGTGTCATAGATGGTTGAGCTCTTTTTTTGAAGGAATAAATCAATCCTGTATGATATCTTGCGAGTATATGATATATCACGTGTGTCAGTTTTCCATGATACCCTCGTTAGAATGATATACGTGGAGTATATAATCGAGTTATGTTATTTTTTTGAAGAATGATCCACTTCTATGATACACATATCGATATATCATGTGGGTATCATATAGGATTGAGTGTTTTTCTTGAAGAAACAAACCATTCCTCTATGATACCCTATCAATATATGATATATATCGTGTGAGTATCATAGAGGATTGATGAGTGTTTTTCTTGAAGAAACGAACCATTCCTCTATAATACCCTGTCAGTATATGATATATATCATGTGGGATCATAGAGGATTGAGTAGTGTGTGTGTGTATATATATAACACTTTTTGTTTTCGTAAATTATTTTTTGAAATATCAAAAAAAAAAAAAAAAAAAAAAAAAAAAAAAAGTCAAAAGTGTATTGAATTAGATTATGAAAACAAAAGAGGCCGTGTGTTTTTCTTGAAGGAATGAACTACCAGTCCTCCTTGATACTCTGTCAATATGTGATATACCATGTGGGTATCATAGAGGATTGAGTAGTACTTTTTGAAGGAAATCAATCTTCTATGATATTTTATCAGTATATGATATATACCACGTCATATCATGGAAGATTGAGTTGTGTTTTTCTTGAAGGGATGAATCAGTCCTTTAATTTAGCATATACCATGCTAGTATCATAGTGGATTGAGTGTTTTTCTTGAAGGAATGACCGCCAGTCCTGTATGATACCCTGTCTGTATATGATATATAACATGTGGATATCACAGTATACTGCAACAATATACCTCAACTGCAACTGATTTGATACCATATGCTAGAATAAATTATTTTTTTGAAAAATAATAAAAATATAATATTCAGCTATCCTTTTTATTGATATTAAAAAAAAAAAAAAAAACCAAAAATGTGTTGAATTAGACTATGAAAACAAAACAGGAAATAAAAAAAATGAATTAGAAAAGAAGAAAAAAGTAAATTAAAATCACCAGAAATTAAAAAGAAGAACAAAGTAAAAATAACAAAAAAGCTGAATGAAATTAGATTATGGAGATAAAAAAGAAATAAAGAAACTAAGAAAAGAGAGAAAATAGAATTAAAAAAAAAAAAGGAGCTAGAATTAAACATGAGATCAGATTATGGTGAAAAAGAATATAAAAAATAATATGATTTGGGAAACAAATAAATGAACAAAAATGGAGAAGAAAGATAAAAAAAAAAAAAAAACAAGAAAAAAGAAAAGAAGTAGAGAAATAAAAGAAGTAGAGAAATAAAAAAGAAAAAAGAGACAACTACTTACAAAAGGTACAATATGTATAAAGGGTAAATAGTTTTGGGGGTATGAAAGTAAAGGGGGCATGTAAAGTAACCATTTTGTGTGTCTCTTTTCCCTATTCAATATTATTGTTAATCTTAACATTAGAATTGAATTTCTTTTGTTAGCATTAGTATTAATTTGGGCTTTATTTGAGTCACTAAAATCTATGGGCTATAAAACTTAGTGAAAAGGGTAAAAAATGTTCCTCTATTTTGGGAAAAGGGCTAAAACTATCCTTCATTACAAATTCGGGTAAAAAATACCCCTCTTGTCATTAAAGTTATCAAATATACCCTCGTCTTAACGGAAATCTCCAATATAACCCGATTTCACTTTAAAACCCGCTTCATTTAAACCCGACTCAACTACATAAAAAAATCATTTGCGACCAACTTGTTCCCGAGTCCTACATCTGGAGCCACTAGGCACTGAAGTGGGTACCTCATATGCATTTTTTATTTAGTTGGGTCGGTTTAAATGGAGCAAGTTTAAAAATGAAATCAGGTTATGTTAGAGATTTCCGTTAAGACAGGGGTATATCTGAAAACTTTAATGACATGCGGGATATTTTTTTACCCAAATTTATAATGGAGGATATTTTTAGCCCTTTTTCCAAAGTAGAGGGGCATTTTTTACCCTTTTCCCTAAAACTTATTGGACCATTCAAATTCTTAAGTCCAAGCTTGAAATAATATGTGAAAAGATAAAAACTATAAAAATATTCGAGAAATATTTATAAATTACATTACATATAAATGTTTTTATGTATAAAATATTTCTAAAAACTATATACATATAATGTCGGGTTGGTTTGGTTTAACTTTTTTTAGTTAAAACCAAACAAATTATGGTCTAATTTATTTCTTTTTTAAAACCAAACCACTACTCGATTTTTTTATTTTTATTTGACTCGAATTGTCGATTTGGTGCGATTTGTCAGCTTTCTTTGTACGCCCCTACTTATAAGTTATAATAATATCTCATCTTCTGGTTAACATAAGGTTAGGCAAATAGTAGAAATATTATCACAAAACCAAATCGAAGGAACGTATAGTTTTTCTTGGACGTGTCATACATAGGACGTTCATATGAGCGACATACTATGGATTTCTAGATGAAGACCCATTTTGATTTGTGGGTGGTGGGTTAGGTGTAAGATATGAGTCTTCTTTAATTTTATTTTAATTGATAGACTATGTAATAGTACACGTAAATATTGTAAATATTCCCTTCCTTATGTATTGTAATCAGGTCCTGTAATTTAGCCTAGTATCATTCTAATAGGGGATACCTACTTTGTATATAATAACTTTGATACATCAATACAAGGCACGGATTGATTTCCTACATGGTATCAGACTAGGTTCTCTCCAAAACCCTACCGTCAATCTCTCTCTCTCTCTCTTCTAACCCTAAACCTAGCCGTCCCCTTTCCTCCTCCCTCTTCTCCCTTCAATGGCCGACAACAAAAATTTTCATTTCTTTTAACCGTCACGAATGTGAAATCTTTAATCAATCACTCTAGAACATGGAAACCGGCCATTATCGAATGGGCGACAACTATTCAAAGTCCTAGCCCGCGTTCGCTCCGTACTTGAACACATCATACCACCAACCGACACCGTCGAACTCACCGCGTATGACGCGACAAAGGCGGCTAACCTTCCGCTCTGGAAACGGCTAGATGCGGTGGTCCTTCAATGGATATACGCCACCGTCTCCCATGATATTCTTACCTCTATTCTCGTGGCGGATGATGTTGCCGAGAAGGCTTGGAATCGCGTTGCTCAACTTTTCCAAGATAATAAGCACTCACGGGCAGCGTACCTTGAAACTGAATTCACCACCACAAAAATGGCCGACTTCGGCTCAGTTATGGCCTATTACAATAGGCTCAAGTCTCTCACGGATCAGCTTGCCAACGTCGGGTCGCCGGTGTCCGACCAACGTCGGGTCTTGCGACTTCTCGCTTGCCACGGAGACGTATACACACTTTGTCACCATCATCCAACAAAGATGTTTTGCCTTCTTTCTCCGGAGTGTGCTCGGACTCGAAGCTCGAAGATGCGGCGGCCCAAGGAACGTGCCCGCGATTCCGATCCGCGGCTACTTGTTGATAATGATACTCTCTCCTCCACCACCGCGCAACAATAATTCGCTAATCGTCGTGATAATAATCGTGGCGGGAATTCCTAACGAGAACAGGGCAAAAATAACAACAACAACACCAACCGCGGGAACGAAGGCCGCGGCGGAGGACGGCCCGGTAGCGGCCGGTGGCCGACGGACAGCCCACCGGCCGGGGGGCTACTGCGTCACCTTGGGCGCTTCGGGGACGCCAAAGAAGGCTGCCCGTATCCGACGAGCCGATGCCGCGGCGGCCCCTCCGCCACGTCGCGGCCCGCGGCGACATTCTTGGCGCGGGTCCTCGGCCTCGGCCATGGCTATTCCATGCACGTTCCGCCAAACTCGGTACACTCGCGACAGACGTGGAGGCGCCCAGCGCACACCACATCCATGCATCAACCGGATGACACTTGCATACGGACACGGGGGCGACTTCTCATGACCGCCAACTCGGTACTCTCACGTCTTATTTTAATTTGAAATAATTCCGGAATCATTGTTGGTAATGGTAGCACTATTCCAATTCGAGGCTATGGTCATACATCCCTTTCCACCTAATCCTCAATTACGTCTCCGAAATGTCTTGCATGCTCCAAAACTCATCAAAAACCTTGTTTCCGTACGTAAATTCACTAAGGATAATAATATTTCATTGAGTTTGATCCCTTGGGTTTTCGTGAAGGATTTACCGACGGGGAGCCGCAATGAGATGTGAGAGCACCGGGGAATCAGATCCTCTCAATGCCACGAATGGTCTACTCCACCATCCACCTTCCTTGCCGCGTCACCTAGCTTGTGGCATTCCCTCCGCCATCGTCGGAAAAGCTATTCTTAGTTCTCTTCGTAGTAATGCCTTAATTGAATGTAATAGGGCCCGTACTTCTTTTGCACCTCTTGTCCTTTGGGAAACATGTTAAATTGCCATTTTATGATTCGTTGTCGTTTACTACTATGCCGTTTGACATCATTCATAGTGATTTATGGACATCTCCTGTTTTAAGTTCTAATGGGCACCGCTACTATGTTTTCTTTCTTGATGATTATAGTAATTTTCTTTGGACTTTTCCTATCTCAAACAAGTCCCAAGTGTATTCCACTTTTCTATCTTTTAAGGCATTAATACGGACTCAATTCGAAAGAGACATTAAAAACATTCAATGTGACAATGGGCGGGAATTCGCAAATGGGCATTTTCAATCTTTTTGCGCCTCAAATGGTATAAATTTTCGGTTTTCTTGCCCCCATACATCTCCTCAAAATGGCAAAGCTGTTACACCTCGCATTTTGTGCGTATTCGGAAGAATCGGGAATACGTCGGAATGGTAGGAATTGAGGTTCCAATTGGATTCTACTTAATGTGCATGCAATGTTTAAGGAAATATTGATGCGGAAATATTAAGGAAGGTTAAGGGCAAATTTGGAATCTTGTAAATTAGTCCCGTGAATTTCTAAACACGATCCGTCGTCAATTGGGCTCAAAATGAAATGGAGAATTAAGGCCCGAGCAAGAGGGTGGCCGGCCATGCGTGGTTTGGCCAACCCATGATCCAAGTCATGTGACATGGTCACATGACAACTTAATTAATATAAGGGACATGAAGGCTTCAAGAATTTTCAAGAAACAATTGAACAAGAAGAACAAGAGCCAAGAAAAAAAGAGAAAGGGAGGCTCGCCGAGCATGGGAAATTTACCCCCCAAAAATCTTGTCCCAAAAATTTGTATCTTGTGATTTTCCTACTAAATCAAGCCTCCTTACAACTTGGTGCAATTGGTTTGGAAGGAAGAGGACTTGTTTCTTCAAATAGACAACTTACTCAAGTGAAGAAGATTGGAGAAAAAGGTAAGAAATCATCCTTTTTATTATGTTATGAAGATTGGTTTGTGTTGTAGTATATGGAAATAAGTAGAAATTATGAGAATATGGAAGTTTTTATGGCGGGTATGAAAGTATGCATGTGGCCGAATATGAGTAGGGTAATTATGTTGAGTTTATGTTGTATTCTAGTTGTGCTTATGATGGAATTTATATTAGAAATGAAAGTTGAATGAAAACCGATTGAAATTGGGAAATGTCAACTTGGCCGTGAGGTGTTGAGCAATGGAATAGTAATGGATTTATTTTGTTTAATATGTTAGTTGAGTTGTTGTGATCATTATAATGTAAATGAAGCAATTATGGGTTGAGTTGGTATGAAAACGGAATGTAGGAATTTATGTCGTTGTATGATTTTATGACATTATGGAAATTGAGATATTAGAGTGTGAATTATGATGATTGTTGATGAACTTGGAAGATGGAAATATGTTATGAATATGTATGTTAAAGATTAGAAGATTTGGGATAAATTATGACTTTGGTGGAAAGTTGTATATTTTGTATAGTTTGTATATATTTTGTAGAAATGATGTGAAATGCTTCCAACTTGCGTTTGAATGGTTTGAGTTAGTGTATGAATAGAAAAATATTGATAATAGTTAGAAGTATGAGGTTGGAGTAGAAGTTGTGACATTATGAAAAAAGGAAGACTATTTATGTTGGAATGTGTTTGTAGCAATTGTCGATGCTTTTGATGTTGTTGGTGGGTTGTTGGTGATTGTTTTGAGCCGAGTTGAAACTCGGGGGTGCTATATGTATAGGGGAAGTCTTTGCCGAAATTTCGGTAGCCAAATAGAAACCAAAGATTGAAATGTCAACTTGCATGAATAGAATCGGTAAGAATGACCATTTGCGGATTTTTGACGAAACGGGATCGGAATTTCGACAAGCGTAACAAGCGCAAAAGGTATGTAAAGTTTGCCTATTTCTTCACTTGGCACGTCTTAGGGTATTAGGCTCGACTTTGGTCCTCGGGGATATTCCTACTTCCCGGAATCGCGTTCGAATTTTCCTTTTCCTTCGAAGATTGAACCCAGTTAGATCATGAATGACTAGAATGGTCTTAGAGGTATAAAACTTGTCCGAATTCAATCCGACTACTCTAAAACATTTATTAATGATATTATGAGGTTCGATATGCATGTTGTATGTTCGCCACCTCATTTGACCGAGGTGGGCCCACTATTTCTGATTTTACCCTTTTGTGTCTATGACTTGTCTTTGAGCGGCTTTTAAAAGAAAACGTTTTAACTACTCCTCTATTTATTACTTGAAAACTATTTTGAATATTCCGTTAAGTTCTGAGATGTGTTGATTCGTATCACGAATCCGAACGTTCATTCCGACATAACCCTTCGTGATGTCCGAAAGGTACGTACTATGACTCGTCCGATTTCATTGATTTGATTTGTCATCCGATATGCCTCATCGAGTCTCTGGAAATATAAATGTTGTTTTTATTGCATTAGTTTCTCACTACTCTACTCGTGGATGCCTCAATGTTTCCCAATGAGCCGGGCCAGATATGTTCTCAAGCGTATGTCTGCATTGTTCGCCGCGCCCGGTGTGAGGGGCGGTATATACGTACATGGGTTGTGGTGTATGATGTGCCATGTACGCTTGTGCTGATATCTGTTGATTATGTTCTGATGTGGCCACTTGGTTTGTTCTGATCTGTTTCGGAGATATTCTCTACTCTGAAGTATGATGTGTTTGGCGCGGGACAGAAGGGAGCGCCTGCTCGTTCACCGAGTCCCATAGCGGGGCCGGCTTTGCATATGTTTTTCGCATGCATTACGTATGATTTCGTGTACGCATTTTTGATTAGTTATGCATTTCGTTCGTTTTCCGCACATTCTGTTTCGATTTTAGTTTTGTTTATTACATTTTTACGCTTTACATATTCGGACATTTTCCGTACCGACCCCTTTCTTCGGGGGTCGCGTTTCGTGCCGCGCGAGTGCGGACCGGCGGTTTGTGGAGCCGTTGCTTAGGTTATCTACTCACTGTTGAAGTGCTCCTTTGTCCGAGCCCGTATTTTGGTATAAGATTTTCTCGCTACATATGTACGTATTTATTCGGGGTACGGCGGGGCCCCGTCCCGTCATATGGCTATGTTTTGTTCGCAGAGGTCCGTAGACATGTAGTGTGGGTTCTGTATATGCTCGTGAGTGTTGCGTACGATTATGGCTTATTTATGTTTTGTGACGGCCTTATCGGCCTTCGTGCGGCATGCCCTCTTGCCCTTGTTAAATTATTATTTCTGTTTATTTGTAATATTTTGCTAATTTAGGTTAAGGTACGTATGAGTGTCCAACTAGGGCACGTGTCGCGGCCTACGGAGTTGGGTCGTGACAAAAGCGAACGAAAAATTAAATCCATTAACAACATAGTGCGCACTCTTCTTGTCCACTCCTCCGTCCCCCTCTTTTGGCATCATGCTCTTCAAATGGCCACATACCTCCTCAATATACTTCCCACCAAAGTCCTTAGACATAAATCACCGACGCAAGTTCTCTATCAATGAACCCTCTCCTATTCTCATCTCCGGATTTTTGGGTGTCTATGCTATCCACTTTTCCCGTCTACGACTATTCATAAGTTACAAGCAAGATCCACCCCGTGTGTCTTTTTGGGCTATCCGTTGAATCATAGAGGATATAAGTGTTATGATTTGTCCACCAACAAAATCATCATCTCGCGGAGATGTCATCTTTGACGCCCAAACTCAATTTCCTTCTCCAAATTGCACTCCCCACCCCAACTTCATATGAATTTTTGGACCATGGAATTTCCCCATATACCTTGCATTTTCTGTCTCCACCTACTCCTCCCATCGTTCCCTTGGTCCACCCCTCCCCCGCTGCTGCACCAGTGGACACGGCCCAGCAGCCCCCTCCCCCGTCACTTCCACCCGTGACGCCAGCAGCCCTACCACCCCCCCCCCACCCCGCCAAGACCCCTAACCCCCACTGCCCCACCCGTCACTGCCCAGCAGCCCTCCCGCATGGTTACTAGAAGCCAACGCGGGATTTTCAAACCCAAACAACCGTTCAACTTAAATACTTCCAGCCTTCTCTCCATCTCGCCTATCCCGCGAAATCGTCGTTGCTCTAAATGACCACAATTGGAAAGCATTGCCATGGTTGATGAATATAATGCTCTAATTAATAATAAGACGTGGGAGTTGGTTCCACGTCCCACGATGTGAATCTTATTCGTTCTATGTGGATTTTTCGGCATAAAAAGAAATCGATGGTTCTTTTGAGAGGCACAAAGCCCGTCTTGTCGTGATGGCAGGTCTCGACGGGTTGGAGTTGACCGCGACGAGACCTTCATTGGGCCGTCAAACCGGCTACTATTCGACGTCTCGAGCATCGCACTTGCACACTCTTGGCCCATTCATCGGTTGGACGTCAAGAATGCTTTCCTACACGGTAATCTTAATGAGATCGTTTATATGCATCACCTATTGGGTTTAAGGACCCACAAACATCCCATCATGTCGTCTCTTCAAGAAATCGTTGTACGCCTTAAGCAAGCTCCCGTGCATGGTTCCAATGCTTTCGTACTATGTCTCCACCATTGGTTTTTCACATACAGAGATCCGATCACTCTCTCTTTATTTATTATCGAGGTTCGACATTGCTTACATTCTACTATATATGATGATATTATTCTCACAGCTTCCTCCGATGCTCTAAGGAAATCCATCATGTCTCTGCTTAGTATCGAATTTGCTATGAAGGATTTGGGCCCTCTCAGCTATTTTCTGGGTATCGCTGTTACCCGGACTTCACACGGCATGTTTCTCTCTCAGAAAAATTATGCAGCAGACATTATAGAGCGTGCGGGCATGACTGCCTGTAAGCCCAGTCAGACACCGGTCGACACCAAAGCCAAACTTGGTGCAACGGCCGGGCCTCCTTGCGATGATCCCACCCAATATCGTAAGTTGGTCGGCGCGTTACAGTACCTTACATTCACACGACCAGACATCTCCCATGTTCAACAAGTATGCCTTCACGTGCACGATCCCGAGGTTGCACATATGCGTATGCTCTTAAACGCATAGTCCGATACATTCAAGGTACTATTGACTTTGGTCTCCATCCGTACAAGTCCTCCATTGCCTCTCTTGTCTCTTATACCGATGCATGGGGTGGTTGTCAGGACACTCGCCGCTCCACATCCGGTTACCGTGTCTTCCTCGGCGATAACCTCCTCTCACGGTCATCCAAACGAAGCCCCTACCATGTCTAAATCGAGTGCCGAGGCCGAATACCGTGGCGTCGCTAATGTCGTATCTCGAGTCTTGTTGGCTTCGCAACCTTCGAGCTCCGTTGTCCAATTCGGACCACATTAGTTTATTGTAATAATGTTAGTGCCATATACCTATCGGTAATCCGGTTCGCACCAACGCACTAAACATATTGAGATGGACATACATTTCGTACGTGAGAAAGTTGCCCGTGGAGAAGTTCGTGTCCTTCACGTCCCGTCTGCTATCGCATCGCAAATATCTTCACTAAAGGTCTTCCGCGCGTGCTCTTTGATGATTTCGGGGTGGTCTAAGCGTACGACAACCTCCCGCTTCGATCGGCGGGGTGTGATAGACTATGTAATAGTACACGTAAATATTGTAAATATTCCCTTCCTTATGTATTGTAATCGTGTCCCGTAATTTAGCCTAAGTATCATTCTAATAGGGGATACCTACTTTGTATATAATAACTTTGATACATCAATACAAGGCACGGATTGATTTCCTACATTAATTATGGGGTTCATGTCTACATGGCATAAATAAATAATTTATTTTGTCATGTTAGATTTTTTTGATAGCAAATTTGGTTGAGTAATTTTATAAGAGAAAAAACTAAGTTGAGTGATTTTATAAGAAAAAAATTCTAAGTTTGATTTTATTGATGCAAAACAAAGTTGAACGAATTTGCTACACATAATTCCTCATAATTGAGTGACCTTTTGAGATAGTTACTTGATTTCATTGTGGGTATGTGGAGTATGAACATGGCTGCTGAGAATTTGGGATCTGTTCGATAATTAAAAAAAAAGTATCATTTTTACTAACGGGGAATCTTAATAGTTGAGTTGGTCTCCCTCCGTCCGTGTTTACTTCTAACTCTAGCTACTTCAATGTTAACTGAACAAGTAAAACTGAACACTTATTATATTTGACAAGTAAAGGTGCACAGATCTAGGGAGGAGTGTTTTGGCATAGTGGATAAAATCTCAGAAGGTTTATGTTCTTTTAATTACTCTCTTCCTTACTTTTACATGTTTCTTATGTTAAGTAACTGCATAGAACACCTAATCAAATTTAGATTTTTAAAGCATATTTAATATGAATAATTTAATAAATATTTTAAAAGAAATGTCAAGTCAATGGAGGACTAATAAACGGAAACGGAGGGAGTATATCCTTATACAAATTAATTTAAACCACAGACTATTCAAGCTATATTGGTCTGTCATTTTCTTCGATATTAGGCTCAACTAATTCGGCTGAATCTGCTCTATGAGTTGTCTTCTACTAGTGATTTTTAAAATCACGTGATAATTGCTAAGTCCTAACTTTAGGCCACAAAAGTTATAAAGAAAATGCCCAAACATTATACAACACATATTTATCACCCTTCACTATATTTCAAAGAAAGAAAGAGACATCAAGAAGATGAAATGTGAGTTGTGCCGGAATATGTGTATGTCTGAAACTTAACTTTGACAAGTTAAATACTCCCTCCGTCTCAAAATATTTATCGTCCTTACTAAAATACTTATCTCAAAATATTTGTCTTTTTATTTAACCAAGTCAAAAATAAGTAATTTTTTCCCATTTTACCTTTGTATTAATTAACAACATTTAAGAGGTTCTCATCATTAATGGAGTAGATATTTATTAAGGAGAGATTACATGAAATATGTTAAGAGGGTAAAATAGTCAAAATCTTTATCTTTATAAATGCTTTCTTAAGGGGTGTGCAAATGAAAAATGCAACAAATATTTTGAGACGGAGGGAGTATATTTGAAATTTTGTAACTTCATATGTGAAACATTAATTGCACATATCTAAAGTTCATTCTGAAGTACTCTAATTAAATTTATAAAATTTATAAACTTCGACTAAGTCATAAACAGAGAGTCCCAAAATTAGTTATTTCTGCACTTTGCCCAATTCTGCTTCATAATTATTAGCCAGACAAAGAATAAAAAACAAATAAGTTAGTAAAATTATAATTTCTTCAACATATCAAAAATGTACCCCTCTATTTAATTTGTTTGGCATAGTTCAACTCGGCATGAATTTTAAAAAGAAAAGAAAGCTATTTAAAGCTTATAGTCATAAGTATGCCATAACATTTGTGTGGCATAAGTTCAAAATCGTCATGAAAAATTAAGACTATTTATTACTGAAGGGACTATATGCATAAGGTGAATCGAGAATTGTTTATTGCACAAGGCCGGCTATTCAGTGAACTGTTTTGGCGTAATCTTTTGCAACAAAATTTACGTTTCAATTACAATTTTGATATATATATTCTTTCACCACCACAATAATTTATTCAGTTGAAGTACTTTCTTAAACTCCATACCGGTCAAATGTCGTCGCAGAAAATAAAAAGGATTTTTGGGGAAAGAACTTCGTTGTCTCCTGAAAATAAAATAATTACCCGTCCATACCCTCTTACTTTCATGCTTCTGCAACTATTTATACGAAATGTCAATTATGATACTGACATGGTATATAAATATACTGAGATGGTATTATGTTCATTTATTCAAAAGCTACACTTTTCTCAAAAAAAACCTCTATGATACCATCACCTTATCTACATATACTATGATGGTATCGTGGAGGAATGAGACACTCTTCAGTCCTCCGTGATACCATCGTGGTACATAAACATACTGCGATGGTATCATGGAGGAAGGATTTTGGGCAAGGGGGTACTCAGATAAATATGTTCGGATGATTGAGTAAGAAGCGAAATTAGTTTAGAAGGAGGCATGAGGGGGTAAATATTTTTACATTTTAGGGATATTTTGTATTGCTTTACCTAAATTTTTTTATCCACCGGTACTCATTTACAATAATACACATTAAATTATGTTCCTTATACTTATTCTGATTGCCTACTTCCATATCAACTTCCATAGGCCATGTTTATGTCAAGCGATTTGTACTTTTTTTTTTGGTTGTTTTTTTCTTCTTTTTCGTACTCTTTTTCTTTTTTTCTTTCTTTCTTCTTTCTATCCTCTTTTTCTTTTTGTCTTTCTCTTGATTCTTTCCCTCTTTTTTTCTCCTTTTCTAATTTCATTCATTTTTTTTTTATAAAATCTCTTTTTTTGTTCATAATATGAATTCATCAAATTTTGTTCATAAACCATTGAAGTTGTGAAGTTGATATTGGAGCCTCTTCAAAAGAAATTGATATTGGAATAACTCGAGTGCAACACATATTCTAAAAAATGCGACAAATTTGAAGAAAAAATCACTAAAATTTCACTTATTCCACCATTGATGAATATAACTTCATTAAGATTATATTATGCAATTGAGTATACTATCGTAGAGTTGTATACTAATGCAGTATATTGAAAAATTAGTTGAGACGGCTCTTTGTAGTCGATCTTTTTTAGTTAAATAGACCACTTTTTCCCCTTTATTTAACTGCCAATTTCTTCATCTTCAAAATCCAAGCCGACGATCTGTTTTCCTGGGTAAAGTACGTATATATATATTTATGAAACGTGACGATAGTTTTCTATTTACAAAATATAACATTACAAACTCTATACAAAACATGTTTTTTTTTTTAAAAAAAAAATATATTTTTTAATAAAAATTTATATATGAAATGTGTATATTTCGCTCAAGGTTTAAAAAATTCGCTCAAAGTTTAGTGTATGAAAACGATATGAAATGTGTATATCTCGTTCAAGGCTTAAAAAATCCGCTCAAAATTGTGTGTATGAAAACAGTATGAAATTTGTATCTCGCTCAAGGCTTAAAATTTCGCTCATATTTTCGTGTATAAAGTTCATGTTAGATTTCTGTAAAATTAATACAACTATAACAACATTGTATACAACATTCAAGACTTAAAATAATCGCTCAAATTTTTGTGTATCAAATGTGTATATCTTGCTCAAGGCTTAAAAAGTTCGCACAAATTTTGTATATGAAAAACGTATGAAATGTTTATATCCCGATTAAGGCTTAAACATTACACTCAAAATTTTATGTATGAGAATGGTCTGAATATATCTCGCTCAAGACTTAGAATTTCATTCACATTTTTCGTATATAAAGTTCATATTAGGTTTCTGAAAAATTAATACAACTACAACAACATTATAACAACTTTCATACAATATTCAAGGCTTAATTTTCGCTCACAATTTTGTGTGTGAAAATTATATTATTCGCTCACACATACACATTTCATACAGTTTTCATACACAAACTTTAAGGTAATTTTTAAGCCTTTGAGCAACAAAAAATTAAAATATATATTTTAAAAAAAAAAATCTGAAAAAGAATAAAAAAACGAAAAATATATGAAAACCCATCATGTTTCATAAAATATCATTATGTTTTGTAAATAAGAAAAACTATTTATAGATTTTATAATAAAGAGTATTAAGTAGGTACCCTATGTCATTTTCTCCTTCCGGTAATTATAATTGTCCACTCTTTGATTGTAAATTTGAGATTTCCAATTATGGTTGTTGATGACTTGAACTCTGCAAGCTTGATTCATAATGAAAATTTTGAATCCTTTGTTACGGGGTTTATTGGGTGTTTGAATATGAATTTTAGAATCCAAAAATTGTCGTCTCTTGGTGCTTAAAACTGATTGGGCTACTGGTTGTTGAAAGTTGCAACTGCTTCTTTGAAATTAAAAAAAGTCAAGTAAGTTGCTGAATCAAGGAATTTAGGGGTGGAACGTGTTTTTTTCAAAAATAAAATAAAAAAATCAAAAAATCAAAATTGGCGGATTCTAAAAGAAACTAATTGATTCAACTGTTGAAGCCATTGTTGTCCCTTAAAATTCTGAAGTCAAACATTGTATGTGAAAGGACTTGAGCTTTAAACTTGAATGATAAAGAAAAACAACAGTTCATTCAAGCTCATTTGGTTGGATGGGTTTTGCGAAATTATTGTTAGTCTGGGTCGGGTGCTGACACGATAGATCGGGTCCTTCTTGAAGAGTTTATATCTCAATTTTTAGGGAGTTTGGTGAAGATTTAATGTGGTTTTTGGTGAAACTTTAGATTTTGAGCTGGAGGCTGAAAATGAACAATAACTTTAGTTTGCATGTTATTATAAACGGTCTGTTGATTTATTAGACTATAATATAACCTAATAATAGTTGTAATAAGAAATGTGACTTTCTAAAGTATAAAAACTAAAAGTAGTCACTAAACAATATGTTAACAATATGAAATCAGTGACTTAACGTAATGATGATCTAAAATAATGATAATTAATGAATAATGTTAATAATATGTTAATGAAAAAGTTGTGATATCTCTATTGATTTTGCAATAGCTTTACTCTGCACATTATTATACTCTCTAGAAATCTATGATAAGGGCAAGATACTCCTAGAAAAGGAATAGGTTCAAAAATTTGATATCCGATCTTGGTCAAAGATCAAACGCATTAATTTTCGTATCAGTTAAGTCTTAGTTTTAGAGTATTAATTCGATTTACTTTATTGGGAAAATGACTTAATAATACTAGTTAATACTCTATATTACAAAACATAGGGATACTTTTCCTTATTTACAAAATATAAGTACAAAATTACAAAATATATCATATCTAAAAATTTAAAAGGGCAGCCCTTCCCTTGCCCTTTCCCCCGTTCTCTGTTTCATCCAGAACAGAGCCGCCTTTGGAAAATAAAAAGAGCAGTCCTTCCCCTTCTCCTTCACGCCACAGATTTGGAAAAGCCCTTCCCTTCCCCCTTCTTCTTCACGCCACAAATCTGGTTTGATTATGTTTGTTGGGTCATCTTTTGAGGCCGATTTTTGGTGGGTCGGAGTGGAGTGTTCGCAAGACACTCTGCAGAGGTTGTCATTGGTAAGAGGAACTGGTAGTAAAGATTTGGGGGTGAGATTAAGAAATAACATAGTGGCGGATTGTGTTTTTGTTAGTCCAGAGGTATTCTTTGAGTTGTCTAGACTTGATGGTATTGTGATAGAATTAGGCAGCCCAAGGCATCATGTTGGATATGGTTCAGAATATGGCTAGAAGCATTGTTGCTGGTGATCGGATGTTATTGATGGAACCAACAAAAGCTTAGTACATTAGATGACGATTAAATCTGGGGATTTCAGCATGGCTTCTCTCAAGGAGCTTTTCCTAGCAGCAAGAATCCATTGTTGATTTTACGCCTAATTTTTCTGATCTACTTTCTCCCTATATACATTTAACTAGAAGAAAATTTTGTATTAATATCATGTGAAAGTTGTATACAATGTTGTTGTAGTTGTATCAAAATCCGAATTTCAAAGCGAATTTAAAATTGTATTAAATTTGTATGAAAGTTGTGCCAAACGAGTTCACATAATATGGATTGGAGGAAATACAGTATTTTCATTAACTCACTTGCATAAAGAATTTGGGTTCCGACGACACAATTTGTTAAATAACAAAGACAGGCAAATTTACATGTATTAATTGCCTAATGGTAACAGTCTGCCATTTATAATCAAATATGTACAAACATTAGCCAAATGAAGTTGACAGCACGTCCCTTTTCCCCCTTCCAAATCAAACTGTTAGGAAGATTGGCATTCAAAGAAACCAAGCTGGAACAAAGATAGGAACCCCCAAGATTGGCATCACTTAGTCACGAGTTAACATTTTAATTTAGTTGAAGCAAGTGAACGCATTAAAATTTCTTGAAAAGGTAGCAGGGAGCATTTCATTTACCTCTTAGAACCATCAAATGAGTTGTACAACAGCTGCTACGCGCAGTGCTCCATTTTGGAGAAGGTCGGATACTTCATCAAACAACAGGGCCGAGCGCCAGCCCCATCCTTTGGGAGCTTTTGGGAGAAGAGTTCCAGTTTGTTTGAAGCTTCCAAACACCATCACTTCTCTCTTTGAAGGACAAATCAACTGGTTTACCAAAATAATCACAGAAAGAATAAACAATTTTTAGCATGATATTTGATGAAGATACCAATACAAGGGCATTGAAACTAAACCATTGTGAGTTCACCTGATATCTCGCAGTAACCTTTTCACGGGAATCGACATACATATGCACCTGAATACACAATACAGAAAAGATCACCAACGACAAGAGACGAGAAAATCAATTTTCACATATAATTTTATAAAAAAACAAGAGAGAAGAGAAAGGAGGAGGACCTATCAGATTTTACTTGTATTATTCCAATTAATAAGAAGCTCCAGACCTCAGATATACATATATGTTGACCAATGGTTTAAGGGTTAAGTATAAGAAAATAAAATGCTGATCCACGTTAAAAAACAAGCTCCAGACCTTAGATATACATATATGTTCATGAATGGTTTAAGGGTTAAGCATAAGAAAATAAAATGCTGATCCACGCTTAAAAACTTCTATTATTCAAGAAATTACAAAGGAAAAGTTTCACCTTTCTAACTGGATCAGCTATTTCTGCCTTCCTTCGATGAAGAAATAGCCCTGATATAACAACATATCAACAAAGTTACAAAAGAGGTAATAGATCTACTTTCATCATGCAGACAAATTTAGAGGAATAAAATATTACCAAGCGTTCGGCGTCCCTGAGGGTCTTCATCACTGAAAGCCTGAACACTAACCTAGAGAATGCAAAAGACCACATTGATTAACTCCTAATTGATTGCGATAGAAAAAATCTCTTGAACAGCATACTCGGTCATTTGCAATTTTCCCCCGAAGGAATACGTGAGTTATGAAATGCAATAAAGAGTTGAAAGATTCACAAACCTTCCATAAGGAACCAGCATAAAAAAATTCTGGAGAGTGTTTGACTTGGCCATCATTAAGCCTGAGAACATCGTGAAACTCAACCCTGTGAAGCAAGTCAGGTGTAAGTACACACTTTTTGACAGTCATCAAGAGAACGAAAGGATTCTATTCTCACAAAGAGGACACTGTATTCAGAACACAGAATAGAAGGAAATTTACACCTTCTGGCTACTGTAGAGACCAATATCACGACATTGCTTGTTTAAGGATGGATTTCGTAACCCGAAGAAAGAAACATGGAGACACGCATAAGAATCTCCCTGCCTCAACTGTCGATTTGTTGGTCACAAAAAGGCAATCGAACATTTTTAGGTAATTCGAATGATCTCTTGAAGGGCAAAAGGTGCACGTTTTTGTACCAAATGATTGCATCTCTTTAGGGAAAAACGTTACATCTTTCTATTCCAATCCTAAAGAGTATAACATGGAAGAACATCTTCAATATCGACAAGAAATTTGATTTCCCTGATTTTATGACACAATTGCTTTAGAATTTCATTTTTTTTTCCTTCCGGTAAGTCATGGCCGTAGGATATCTGAGAGTCGAAAGGGTGGGACACATAAATATGGATGGAGGAGCGGGGTTTACCCTGTGCGCACCCAAAGGGTAGCGGCTGCGGGTTCCCTTGTCATAAAAAAAGTGTATATATATGGACGGAGGAACAGCTTTATTTGCAGTTTCTGAAGCTAACAGATCAGATGGGCAATTTCTAAATGATATGGAAAGGTTCACCTTAATACAAAATGTGAACTGGTCACGCTTCCTGTTTCACTATAATCAAAAGAATATTCAAGCATGTTGGCTGTATCTGTCTCTTCAATGTAAAGAGAAAATAAAATGTCCTCTCAAACGGTTACAGATTACCCGGTTAGGAGCTACATAAACTGATACTTCGAAGAATTAAACCAAGAAGGGAAGTGTACAGAACCTAATCAATAGAAATCATTTCACATGCAATGGATTGCCATTATGCAGAAGCCAACCAAACATAGCAGAAAGAATAACTTACCCAAACCGAAAGGGAGGAAAGTGACTTAAAGGCGTTTTCATATCCAATGATATAGAATTATTTCCATTCTCCCACTCTATTCCCATTGCATCTTCAGACGAGCCTAGCATCTGGGGGGAAATACTGCTTGAACTTGGGCCAACAGTTGATGGTCCTACCACTCTGCTTTGCAGTTCTGTCTCATATCCCCTATCAACCCGTTCAACGTGAAGATTAGCACTATTGCTTCCTTCTTGGCTGAGCCCAACCAAAGCAGTTAGTCCATCTCCAGCAAGATCCCCACTCTGTTCTGCTCTATTTTCTGGGTCATCATTGGCAGGAGACTGCTGACAGTTCCGGTTGCCCATACCAAGTGGTACACGAGAGAAAACAAAACGAGTTGGAGGCCAAGCAACTGCAGGCACAAATGTAGTTCCACGCCCAATACCAGCTAGCCCATCATTGGGGCCCCTAACATGAACCCGAACAGGCCTAAACATGGCACTTCCTTCCCTATGAGGCGAGTCAGTAGCATACATATTTCCTTGATTGCTCTGATCATGCTCTGGCATGTAATATCCAGTAGCCGCGACTCCACGTGAATGTCCAAATGGCTGCCGACAAGCGCATGCCATGCTCACAAGGCAGCAACTTTTGCAAGTATCAGCACCAATTTCCTGCACCCGCTGGCTTAAGAGAATCTGCAAAAAAAAAAAAATTAAAAAAAAATAAGCAGCTTTAAAAGCAAAAATAAAATAAAATCTACTATGATTCGGAATGTCGACTGGCAGACTATTCTGTAAGCTATCAAAAATATAAAAGAAGAGAAGAGTGGGGATAAATACAGTTACAAACCTGCAGCCATAACCCGTCATTCACAGCTTTGCAAGGAAACCCCATTTCTTCAAGTTGCTTTCTCACACTAAGAAGTGCATCAAATGACATGTTACAATATAAAAGTGAGCCACCCTCAAATATGCTGGCAAAGGCATCATAATCTTCTCTACTTACTCCTGAATGAGCATTTAGGCAAGTTTTGACTTCTCTCCGGCCCACAGTTCTACCACCCCAAGATAGAGGAGTGAAATTGCATCTTTCCCATTCATTTGGGATCATCAGATTACAGGATGAGCCCATTGATGAGAAGTTCCTCTGATCCCCACAAAGCCAACTGTTGTTATTCAATTGATAGCATGAATCTTCTTCAGATGGTCCTTCCACAGCCATACCATTTCCCCCTGATCCACTAGCTCCAGCAATAATTGGCATTTCAATGTAGGAACATGAAGATCTGACTTCATCAGCATATAAGAACGTGTTACTTGATGAAGGATGTCCCCTGCTGCATGGGTATCTTGACTCCGAGTCTGACTGAAGACAAGGTGATTCTTGCATCTTTTGTTTAGAGTTAGTCACCTCAGTGAGGGAATCAACACTACAATCTGCAAGCTCAACCAAGATATTTTGAGCGTTGTTACAACCATCAATTCCATCTTTTAAGTTTAGGTGTCCTAGTTCAGATTCCACCCTTCTGTCATCAGTTAAATTATTTGGCACTTCTCTGGAAATATCAGAAACTGTACTTGTGCCAACTCCAGAACTAGGACTTTCTTCTTCAAGATGTTCTGCCTTGCAAAGAGCATTTTTTGCCAGAAGTGTACCTAAAGCTAGTTCAAACCTGCCAAAATTTGCAAGCAGAGAACCAAGATACAGAAAAAGTTATCATGCTAAACTAAAATTTCAAATGTCATTTTAGCAAGTCCAAACAAAAGCAGCCACAGTTCTCACCGTTTCTTTTCGGTAGGGACCCATAATTCGTCTGAGGTCAGTAGAGCATTTAGTGTTGGAGCAGAAAGTTTTGGAAGGACCTGGACACAAGACGGTTAACGGGCCAACTATTTATCATCTCATGGCTTTCATCATAAGTCATAACTCAAATAAGAAAGAAAATCATTCATACACAATTTTTCTTTGGGATAATGGTCTAAAACACCTATACGAGAAATTGAACGGCAGAATCAGGAATTATCTTAAGAACAAAGCAAAGTCTCTACATGCTTATTTGTAATGGCAAGGATTGGAAGCCAGGTAAGTTGCTTTAGCAAAGCCACTAACATGGAAATAAGCCCATGCCAGAAGATATGCAGGAATTCCTATATATGTAAAATATTCGAAGAGACACTGTTGTAGATTCTTTTGCATTGTCATTTCATGAATTGCAACTCAAGATAAAGCTGTTATCCCCAGTTGCATCACATGTTAAAAAGAAGGTATTTACATGATAGCAATTCACCAATGAAAAACGTGTACCACTTAGCCCTTGCATGCAAAACACCATGTGAAAGTGCAGTTTGCTAAAGATATACTTGAGGTTTCATAAAGTGTTTGGAATAACTGAAAACTCTCAACATGCACATTGAGAGAGGTCTTTACTTATCAGTTGCAATAAATTAGGAAAGAAGAGAAACTAAGTTTTTCGTAAACACACACCATACTGGCAAAGTAGCAGACTGAAAATTAGAAGGAAGATAACTAATTGATACACAATTACATGTGGTGCAGCAGAGTTCTTTGTTATTGATAAGGTAAATTAAATGTGGTGCAACAGAGTTCCTGCTATTCTTTGTAACATGTAGCTCCAGAAAAGACAAAAGCTGTTGATTTAAATAAAAGGAGAAAGTAGAGAGGTAACTTCCAATATTCACTACTTGAAACCTCAGCACGTTTCCAATTAGTTACCTCTCTCAACTCTATAGCACCACTTTGACATAAGTATCCCCAACAAGCATTTCTAACTCGTTCGCCATGTAAACCATAATCTTGGCTTTCTGCAAACACCTAAACCTCCAAAACAATGTGGTTAGCAAAACACATGAATGTGAGGATGATGAAATAAAAAAATACTGAGCAGCAATGTGGAACCTGGTATGTTAAGAAATTTGATGTCCACAATTCGGATATGATAAAGTCTGTGCAAATTGCACATAAATCCTGCATGAAGAATGTTAAATCTGTAATGTTATGCCAGGAAGGAAATTTGATTATCAAGCAAAAGATTGGACATATCAATCAGCAAATTCAGGAGGATTTTTTTTGGTCAATAAATGAAGTAATTATTGATAACACACCAAGATGGTGTCAGCTTAACATAAAATGCAATGGCACTGTACATCACACATCCAAAAATTCAACCATCTACAGAGGTAGGTATTTCCACTTTGCACCAACAATATAACCAGAAAAAAACATATCTCTTGACTCTTGAAATTGGGATCTCTACATCCTCGAAATTCAGGCACATATTTTCAAGTGTTCTTGACATTCTAGGCCAATGCCTCTAACCTATGAGTTTGTGTAACTGTATGAGGAATTTTGATTTGGATTAAGAAAACACTACGAAATTGGTTCAATCAATTGTGATTAAGGAATGGCAATTTAAACACCAAAATGATAGCAGACCCCAGTTGACTCCTTTTTCAGAACGGAAAACAGACTAAGTTTACAAATCCTTTTTCCGAAACATCCAAAGAATTAAAAACCTAAAGTTAACCAGAATAGTGAAGAAATAAAGCAAATGGTATCTAAGAGATAATAGAATAAAAAATAAAAACACTTTTGATTTCAACATACCCTTCGAAGAGATGCTACAATGTGCAGAAATATTTGACGTACAGAAAGTGAATTTCACTGTAATAATGTGCAGAAAGTTTTACAGTACATCTTGGCAAAAGTAATCATGCTTCCATCCTTTTTACTAGACTGTACCAATGGCGGTTATCCAGAACACAAAACTGATTAAAGACACTACATGTTTCACATTTCATACCTGAAGATCAAGAAAGGATGCAGCAGCAAGAACACGGAATGCATTATTATCATTAAGCTTAGGATGGTGTCCATACAGATATGCTAAAGCTATTGCAATAGCCTCCCCATTAACATTGCTATCATCCACTGTCAAGGTCAAAACTGGAGCTTTGGCTTCTTTCCATGGTCCCTGAAGCATATTCCTGTTCATTAAACAAGTACATAAACTAGAGTTGAAGAAGGTTCACTTACTTGTATGCAAAGACCAATAACGTTTGTGTATAAATGCAGCTAGATATGAAGGCAGAGAATTTAAATAAGCATAACTTGGTAAACCCTACCCACCTTTCCCCGAACTCGTCCTCCCTTGGTGTCCTTTTTTTTTTTGAGGGATAAAAAAAGGGCCTTGGCACTTGTACATGCATGTACATACAGATAAAGTTCTGTGATTAGGGAACAACGGTGCAGGTTCATTTACATGACCCTAATTCATCAGGATGGTAAATTTTATAATGATAATTAAGCATGTAGCGTGTCATCAAACATGCAATTATTGAGACCAGACAGCATGCAGTCTTCAATTACAAATTTTAACCAAGTGGGTGTTGCTAATTAAATGATTAAAAGAAACATACATTGAGGACCTTGAGTATACTTGAACTGGAACAAGTGCAAGGGGTGTAAGAGCAGTTATGGATCCATGAAGATAGTATTTTTGACGCGGTGTTTTGTCAGTGGCAAAGCAACAATTCTCGAGTTATCACTCCTTCCTTCCCAAAAAGAGTAACAATATTTTGAGGGTTAACATATCCGATTTCAGTGTGATTCAGATATAGATTTTATAAATTTTCTTGAAATAAAATGATAAATATTTAGAGACTACATTAAATGTACTGTAGATTACATTTTCTATAAAAATATTGATAAAACTAGAAAAATCTATCGCAACTTTCCAAGTAGAAAAATAGTGTAAGTTTCTTGGGATGCATGGAGTAATAGAAAAACCACCACGAAAGTATCCATTAAACATCAAATCTTCAGTAGAATAGAAAATAATGAAGCAAATAACAGAAAGTTCTGTATTTTTATTTTTTTTTTTTGATGACATGGGAACCTCACGTACCACTACCTTTGGGTGAGGCTCCGTGCAATATCGCAAACCACACAGGTGAGGTAACCCGCACTAGGCAAGCCCCGTGCGACGAACTCGACCAAGAAGGCAAATCCCCTGATGTCGTAGGCAAGTGGTTTCGAACCCGAGACCTCCATTATGAAAGCCCCATGCTCAACCAATTGAGCCACCCTTGCGGGTACTTCTGTACATATCCAATGGACTTAACAATGCAAGACAATTAAATGTCTAAATCATATCAAAGAAGAAAAGAAATAGGCCCACAAAGAATGGGGTTGAAATAGGTCGAATAGAAATCATGACGTAAAAACTATGAGACTTTGTAGGACACTATTAACTGATAGTGATCAATGAGAAAAGAAAAAACACCCCACCAAGAATGAAACTTTTGTACTCTGTAAGTGATAATTATTGAAGAGCGTCAAACCTTCAGTGAAATAGTCATTAATGTAGCAAAATGACAGAAAGTTTTCTACTTGTCTAACTGATAGCTAGCAATGCAAGTAAAATCATACTATATAATACAAGAACCCCACAAAGAATGAAACTTTTGTACTCTACAACAACAACACATACCGAGTGATAATTATCGAAGAGAGATAGACCTGAAATAAGAAGTACCAATGCAAGTAAAACTTATAGCTAGCAATACAAGTAAAATAATAGAGTAGTATACTGAAAGGGGTTTAACCTGAAATAAGAACTACGGGAAAGGATTAAGCGATGAAGGTGATAAGTAGAAGCCATAGCTTGAACAATGACATCAGAAAACAAGCCATTGTTAAAGCCTTCCAATTGAATATGATCACAAAGGGATGTAAGGTTACAATCCAATGCTCGAAGTTCATTGCTACTCCCATCATTATCTGATTGCAATTGATTTGATCCTTCTCTTGTCCTTTCTACCGATCCTCCGCCGCCGGTGACGTACGTTCTCTGCCGGTTAGGGTACGGCGCTTCCATTCAGACTGAAAAAAGTGTTAGGATTGTAAAAGTTTTAGGGAAGGAAAAAAGATAAAGAGAAAGCAAAATCACCTATATGTATTTGCCTTTGTTAGAAACAATTCAGACTTTTTTTTTCTTTTTCTTTAAATATGATACTCCCTCCCTCGTCAAGTACTTACCCAAAAACACGCATATCAAAAAATCAATAATGCAATATAAAATTTACTAAATTATTCCTATATAATAAAAAAAAAATTATTTTTTCCTCTTGAGTAGAGCATGCACAAGTAATAATCTTTTTGACATTGAGAATCCAACAAGATCAAATTACTATATAGCTTTTTCAATCATCATTTAGATATTATTTTGGCTTGTAGGTTTTTGTATAAGAATAGAATTGGAAAAACTTGTCAATTTATATCTTGATTTTCTAAGATGACACTTATTGTGAAATAAATTTTTTGGTTAAGATGACACTTATTATGAGGCGGAGGAAGTATATCAAATACTTTTAATTTATATTGAAATTTTTTGGTTTCCCAACTTAGTGTACCTAATTCACTTTAAGACCTCACTAATCAAAATTCGCATTACTCTGAATATACCTTGTGTGATCAGGGCAATTTAATTGCCCTTCGTTAAAGGCTTTAAATTTTGCCCTCATATTCAAATCTTTAAATTTTTTGGTAAAAACCCATAGGTTCCAGTGTTCGAACTCACTTAAAATTTTAAAAAAATTGCAAGGCAAGTTTAAATTTCGCCATATGCCCCCAAACAAGGAGTTATGGAAGCATACTTATATCAAATACTTTTAATTTATATTGAAGTTTATTAAAAGTTTGCCCATTAAAAGTATGCCCCCACCGCATAACAACTACCAAAGTTGTACCTAATTCACTTTAAGACCATAACTTTGATAATCAAAATTCGCATAAAAGTTTGCCCATTAAAAGTACGCCCCCACGCATAACTTTTTGAATGAATATCAAAGTTATCAGGTGCAAAAGTAATATGCCATATATATAGGGTTGCATAAAATGTGTAATATGCCGGGTCCGCATACACGCGACCCAAACCTTGTCTTGCGATTTTTTTTTTAATTTATCTTCGAGCGGGGGTTCGAACTTAACCTCATTATTTTTATATGCGAAGGACAAAAATTAAAGACCAAGCAATGGAGGGGCAAAATATTCCGCGCAAAAAAATGTGTGTGATCTCACATATAGGGTTTGGTAAAATATATGTAGACCTTACTCGGGTAAGTATTATACAGAAATTGATGATATATTTATATGCATTTCAAAAAAATATAGTCTACGAAAATGAAACTTACTTCTGAATTTTTGACCTTATGAATATTCTACATCTTTTATATTTTAAAATACAGCCATTAAGATAAACCATTACAACACATTAACTTCTCTAGCTTGCTACGATTAGTAAGACCTTAAATTTATGAAGCATTTCCTCTCACCAAAAAGGTATAAGCTTGTTAGTACCCTTCACAAATCTTTACAGCATTGTTTTATTTATTTTGATCTCACTTTAAGTTGATTTGTATTCATTGATCATAATTTAAAAAATAAACGAGATTTTAATTTAATGTCTATAATATAATTTTAAAAGTCAAAATTTAATTATTAAACAATAATTTAGTAAAATATTATCTTCAACAGGCACAATACATTAATTAGAGTAAAGATTTAACTTTAATTAGGCGCTCAATACTCACACGTATGAGAAAATTAAAAAAGAAGCATTATACCTAATTAACAAAAGAAGAATTTAGTAGATACTAGGTGGCATTTGCCCGTGTCGGATTATAGTATCTATCTATATGTAGTTGTGTACAATTGTAAAGATATGCATTGGGTAGTGATAGTCTATATGTTGTACATTATTAATAATATGAACACGCACATCGTAAACTATTAATACATATACACAAATGTTGTTTGTCTATTACATTGATGATTGCAATGTCTATGCATATATATGTGCATATCATGTATATTATATATTTACAGAAGCTGGTACTAGCAAAAAGCTAAAAAGTAATGCAATCGGCTATTTTGTTGGTAGCAGTCATCTTGTAGCTGTGTAACGCCATGGTTGACAAAATACCTGTCGAAATTTGTTGTTAAAATTAGCGGAAATGTTTAAGTGATGGATGTAGAAAGTGTAGTAGTAGTGCAGTTGAGTTAGTTGTGTCACGTACTTTTTCAAAGCATGAGGCGTCGCGTATGCTCGTCTTTTTTTAATCCAGATTTTCAAAAAGACAGTGTTGTGGCAATAAGATAGCTGTTTGTGTTTTACTGTGCTTCAAAAATTTGCTGGAAAACCAAAGGCCAAAGGTGAGGATAAGAATCTTGCAAGGAGATGATAGTAACAAAAAATGATGAGCCCTGATAACAAAATGATGCCACCATTGTTTAGAAATCAAAGTAACAAAAATTTTGCGGTTGAAGTGACACAAATTGCTTATTTCGAATTCATAATAGGGGTAAATCAGAATCCAAATCCCAAACACGTAATCTTCGAGTCTAACAATCATAGAATCCCAAATGAAAACTCAAAAGCAAATTCAGACGCATGAAATAGGCAGAGGTTTGCTCATTTTTTTAGGAAAAGCCACCACTTTTTACAACTTCATGACTTAGAAATGCATAATTATCAAACACAAAACCCAGAACATAAGCAAAACTCATAAATTAAAGAACCCCTCGACTCAAATATATATATTAATTCACTGATCAATCCTCTTTAGAGTAGAAATAGGAGTACGTACATAAGAGGGAAAAGCTTAAAGACTTACCGATAGAACAATTGATATCAGCAGCAGGGTAAAGCTGGTGGCGATAGCAAGATTTGCACCGCTTTAACTTTTTAATCATTCAGCAGATTAACTGAACTAAAAGACTTGTTCTGCTTCTAAAGAAAGATAGCCATTTTCCTGAACCAAATAATCAAAAAAATAAGAATTACTGCCTTAATTAACATATTATACATAACCCAAATATAACCCAATTAATTTACAAAACAATTAGCTACTTCTTCCAACACAGAACCACAAATTAAGCGCTTTCGAACCTAAACTGATACAAAACTAATCAAAACCACAATGAACCTTTAATTTTGTTGCTTCTAAAACAACCCCATCAAGAATATTTTTAGCAAAAACTATAAAAAATACTAAACAGAAAGAACGGTATTGATAAAGCGTGAATCTTGAACTATTAATACTAGAGGAAGGGGAATACGAAACACACGCATAGACTTTTAGATTGGTAATTGCAAGCCACGTGTGATGTGAAGTGCAATGACCAAATTGTGACAACTTAAAGGTAAAAAAACTTACAATTTAGCCACTGCCAAAGTAGGAAAACTCTTTTTAGGTATGAAAATTGTGTCACCAATTAGAAACATCTAATGGCAGCATGGACAAGTCCTCTTTTGCAGCTAATATTCTATCCATTTGTTCCATTCATTTCTCCTTTGCCATTGCTGGAGTTGCGGAGCAACAATTCCGTACATAATCCTGGTCAATCTGCCTTCAAATATTCACACACGAAAAGAAAAAAAAAATTGGTTAGACTTGCTCAAAGCTCTAAAATCACAAAAGGGTCAATCAAAGAAATTAAAATAGAATTACTCGCTAGAAAAGTTGAAGCACATAGATTGTCATCATTTCAACATTTGTAAGATGACCACTTATGGTGAGATCCATTCTCATAAGGCAATGTTTCAAATACACAGGAGAAAAGAAATCTTTTTGCTTAAAAAGGAAAGATCCTAACAACAACATTTAACTATTCTGAAGCTATATGTATTAACCGTCAAATTAGCTTCATATATGCAAAACATGATAGATTGATGCAGTCCCCAAACTGCTGCTATTCCATAAATGACCACGATGAAGTCATTCGTGAATAATCAGATTTTGCACCTGAAATAATGTAGCAGTTCCTTTTTAAAAAATAACATTTCTACCAATTATGTCCTATTGAACTAAGGGTAAATTATAATAGAAGGAGTTTTTAAAATCTAAATACATAGGAAGTAATAGGGGTCCTCCTAGAAGAATAAATTATACCCTCTTCAATTGAGACCAAGATATAAATTCTAGGCATTTAAAGTGAAAGATTAACATTAGAAAAATCTCATACCTTCTCAGAACATCATATGCTACGATTGGAACTTGAAAATACAAAAATCAGGCAACACGACATCTTTGTGTTTCCAAGTTTCTATCATTAGGAAAAATGAAGCATAAACAGTAATAATGAACTTAAACTCTGCTGAAACAATTCTCACATGTGAGATCAAATCACTGGTTAAGTAGTTTCGCTTATTTTATTTTTAATTTTCTTGAGGTCGAAGCTAGGAAAATAAAGTGAAGCACCAGAATGATAATTAAATCATCACAATCCGATTATACAGAAAAGGAACACAGAAAAAACATGGAAAAAAAAAAAAAAGAGAGAGAGAAAAAAGCATGGCTAGAAAATCAAGAAGTCATTTTGTTGGTGGCTTTCTTAAAATACAAAAGTTTTGTTACATATGAAGTTGAAGTTCTACTTGATAGTGAAGTTTTAATCAATGAAGGAAACAAACACCAAATACCAATATTCACATTCTCATAGCAAGTTCAAGCTCCTATGAGTGAGAATTAAAAACTAACCTGCCGAACCCATACAAGCCACAAACAGTCACAATCTTAAGGCAAGGAAAATTTAGGTAAAGTGAAGTGTTATAAATCAATCAATGAAGTAAATCAATTTAACCACACCACCCAGGTTAATAATATTTTATAGCACTTGGATACACAATTGAGAAAATTATAAATGAAAGAACAACTTGTCAGGCTAAGTTTATCCCATAAAATAAAACATCAGATCAGCTCATTAATTGAGCATTTGTGCGCGCACATGCAGGCACATATGAAAATCTACGGCTACTTACCATATGGGCTTCCATTAGGTCCTTTAGCTGTGCATTTGACCCACCAGAGCAACCACTCTCTGGATCTTAACAGTCTCCTTGTTTGCCTTTGTGAAATGGTAAAAGTGCCAGAGAACGTACAGAGAAAAATATAGTTTCAAGAAACCAAAAAAAATAGTAACACATGTTGGTAAAGCGGAAAGTCATCTCTCACAACACCAAGATATAGTTGTGAAAATCAGCATTCTAAAACCTATAAAGCTACAGAAATATGATCTTAAGGTAGCTTCGGCAAAAGATGAAGTAACATGGTACAAGCTGTGCCAAAAATATGAAATAATGTGAAAACTGTTTTATTCAAAACTTTCAGAAATCCATGAAATTTCAAAGCCATTAAACACCCTAAAAAAGCATACAATCTATTGAAAACATATAAGAAATTAATTTAGTTTCAAAAGTGTTCCGATTTATCAGCTTGCATCACTCTATATAATTCACATTATCTAGCCTCTTTGTCATCATATACTTGCTCAAAAGTTTGATTAATTTTATTCGACATTTCAATGAAAGCCTGCTAAGTGCTAATTATCCAACAGGTGAGAGTTTTTTTTTTTTTTCCTCCCAGCCCTCAATGGCTACTTCACTCTAGAGAGCTTTCTCTTTACTCTCTCTGCTTCGTTCAACCATTAATAAACCTTCATGTCACCATTTTCATCTCCAACACCTTCTTTCTTCACCAAGAAGCCCCAAGGTCCCAGGTCCCACACTTAATTTCTTGATTCACCTTATTTAAAAAAAAATAAAAAATTGTTCACTTTTTCTCATACCCATATAAATTCTTACAAATCAACGAAAAAACAAAGATGAAGGGAAATAAATTCTTTTTCTCCTTTTTTTTTTTAGTACCCAACTCAGCACTTATGGAATATAAAATTAAGTACAATTTTATAGACTACGATATCAACTCCAAACACAACTTAGAAATTTCTGCAGACTACACTATCAACTCCCAAATACAACTTAGGCTTCAAAATTTGAGGAAGATTGATTTAGAGATTTAAATGAAAGATTAAAAACTTCATCAATCCATAGAAGATTCAAACACAGAGAGAACAAAACATGGAAATGAATAGAGCAAAGTTGAAATACCTGGAAATTTCACAGCACTACTCTGATTAAGCTAAGAAGATATGATGAGAAAATTGATTTACTATGAGAGAAAGCATACAATGAGATTTTTCAGATGAACACATACGGCATTTGGCTGAAAGCCACGTATAAGAACACGTGTATTGAAATAAGAACAGGACATAAACCCTAAAATGACGAAAATGCCCTTCAACAGTGAGAATGGGCTGAAGCAGGCATGTCGATTCAGTGGTTATATTATAGTGAAATAATTTTACCCCAAAATATATTCAACCAAAACACCAAAATTTGAAAAGTTGATTCGATTAGATATTTTAAAAAATTGTCCTACTCTATTGAATATTCTAAATAAGAAATAAATATTTAAGCACTAGAACCACATAACAAAAAATGAAATGTATTGACCATGTTATTTTTCTCGGTAATGAAATAATACATTATGGACTTTACTTCATCACCCCTGAAATCTGAATAGATTGGACATGAAAGAACCCTATGTTTAGCCAGGATCTTGTACTAATCACTCTCAACTAGTTTTTGAAGTGAAAAACTCCTCACATGTAACTTCTTAACGACATAAACCTAACATTGCTTAAACCCTTTCTGAAATAACAAGATTCTATTTTTAGTTCTTGGGAGTCTATTAAATTTACAACCATCAAATCTCTGTGCTATTCCATTTTTTTCCAGGAAACTATTTGAGCAATCAATCAGAGGTATATGATTTTACTTACAAAAATACAAGTCAGTCTTTCTTCTCAATTCTTGTTTTATTTTTTTCTTCTTCCTTTGTTTTATCTGATTTTCCTTATTTCATAGGTGGTTTATTGATTTATTGTTTTCTTTGTATTGTAGGATTTTCTAGTTGACCAAGAAAGCTTAACTTTGCAAGCCATATTATGGATTGGTCTTTTATTTCAAATTTAGTTGCCATTTAGTTCTTGTATTTCATTGCTTTGCGTTAAATTCTCCATTTGAACTAGTAAAGTTTTGAACTTTGAAGGCCCGAACGAAAAATTGGGCTTTTATGTCAAAATTTTAATTGTGGTCTATCTTGAAATCCTGCAGGACTGTTGTAAGATAATTTGAATAATTACTTTACCAAAAATAGATTATTTGCAGCCTATTTGTTGTCTGGTACCCAGTATTTTATGTTCTATTTATTTTTTTTGTTTCAGGTTAACTAATTTTTTCCTTTCTTTCTGTAGGTTCGACTTTTTGTCTACTTGAAAAGGGTTTAGATCTTTTCGGGGGAATAATGACATAGCCGCAGCTGGAACGTGCTAGTATGAGGTTACAATTGATTAACAGAGGGGACCCCAATTTTTTTTTTTAAAAAAAAAAGTCAAATGTTCCCTAATTATTTGGTCCTTT